>NC_042624.1:25516661-25816661 GCF_901001135.1 Rhinatrema bivittatum | reverse complement strand
TGCCGAAGCACCGAGGCAACTGTCAGGCAGGGTTATAAGGACACACCCAGAGCACAGAGTGGACAGATAAGATGGACTGGGCCTGTCCGGAAAGCCAGCACTAGAGGGACCCCTGGTGGTGAGGCGGTTGCACTGCAGCCAAAACTGTAACATAGGCCTTCTCGTGCAGCGGCCCCCCCAACTTCACGAGTTGCCCCCCCCCTTGATACCCCCCCTTTAACATTACAATTCTTCCAAATAGCAACTCAGGCTCGGGTTCCCACCACAAACAAGGACGTCCTAAGCTGTCCTTGTTCCCCCAATGCGGCCCTAATCCCTTGCAATGACGCTCTCTAATCCTTCCTGTAAGGAATTATTAAAGAGATCCATCCCTACATCTGACAGGTGCACACCATCTCCTTGGAATAAACCCTCATCAACCGCCCACGCACTCATGCCTCACCCAGAAATCCCCCTCTCTAATTATCTATTTCTCAATTTGCCGGTTCATTTTTTTAACTCCCGAGTTCCATAAGATCTCGTGTCTGCACTTGAGCCGGACAATGATGTCTGACCACCCTATCCTAACCCTTGGCCATCGGATCCAATCTTGCGATAAATCTTTCTTAACATGTGTTACTAACTCCCTACAAGTCTTCTTGCCCACGTCATTGCCCCCTAAATGAATGAGGATAATTATCTGGGACTCCCGACATATCCACTCTTTCCCAAATGAATGGAAACAGCTCGTCCCAGACCATGCCCCTTTTACTGAACCACGCCACACTCCAGTTCTGCTGCTCGAGATCCAGATGTTCACCGTTCGGCCTTCCTAACGCCTGCCGCTGTGCTTGATAAATGAACGAGTGGCCCATGATCCAGGCACACCCTGTTCTCTGCATCTCACTGTATAACTCTGCAAAATAAAAGAAATCAGTCATTGTCCCTCCCTTTTGTCCCCTGTATAAGGCCACTCATCCTTCTGGAAGTCACAACCCTCCTTCGGCGAAGAGCTTATTGCACGTCTTTCTGGGTTTTTTTTTAATGCCCTCACATAGGACAGAAAAACCTTTGATTTCCACCTCCCAATGCTTTGTATACCAGCCCCGGATATCCCCCCTTCCACCGCAGAAGTCACCGCCCCTATTCTAAAAGAGTGCGAACTATAATTTGCTGTATCCCCTTCCATACTGTGAATTACCATGTGTAACACTCTCGTAAATTGGAACCTGGTTAATGACTGCCCATTTCAATGCACCAAAAAGGACCCTGCAATTGGAGGGTGACTCCTCACATATTGGTGCGTCAACTTGACCAGGCATACCGCCCCACTGGCTGCAGGGAGGAGCGTGATGATCTGACCTTTTCCTTTCTGATCCATTTTGGATTTCCGCAGGAACAACTCCACGTACTTAGGGTACACCCTGATGTGCTTTTCCAATTACCCTGGATCGTAGAAAGAGGCCTTAGACTTCGCCACCAACTCGTTGATGTGCATGGCCCTGAAAAAAGCTAGCAAAAATGCAGTCCTAAATAGCAACACTTCGTAATTAGACCAACACACAGCCGGCAACTACCCTATCAAAGAAATCAAATCCGTGTAACTGATGGGCTTCCTCCTATCACCTTCCCACTGCTTATCCCTCTGCCCCCTTCCAAAATTCGCTTTATCAGAAAGCTACACATCGGATTACCCCAACACTGTAACTTTTGAAAAAATGAAGACCCCGCTACCTGGACCCTCACCGTTGCCATGGAATAACCATTCCGCTTTGCCCATAATATGAATTGAACTAGACTCTTGTCAGGTAATGGCCCCCCCTTTCCATCCTGTAACCCACAAAAAACGAGCCACAGCATTTCTGCCTGAAATGTAAGCAGCCCACGTGGCCGGCGCCACAGACTGTCGGATCAGTCTCCACTCTTCTGCCTCCCCAGATTCCACAACTCCTTCGGGAAAGGTTCCGCCATCTCCTTTACATGTGGTGCCAGCTCTTGAAAAACCTTCCAGTGGAAACAAGAAAGAGCATCCGCAATTAGGTTCTGTACTCCTGGGACATGTCTAGCCCTGATGCTAACATTCCGCCACAAGCAACACATGATTAATTCCCGTAACAAAGAAGACAGTTTTACAAAATGAGCTGACAACCGATTTAGCACCTGTACAACACCCAAATTATCGCACCAAAAAACTACTCTTTGATTAGCTAACTGCTCTCCCCAAATTGCCATAGTTACCACCATGGAAAATAATTCCAAAAAAGTAATATTCTTTGTCAAGCCACTGTCCACCCAATCCGCCGGCTATGGTTCCGCTCACCATTGCCCTTGGATATTCACTCCAAAACCCATGGCACCAGCTGCGTCCGAAAATAACTCGAGGTCCTTATTAGCAACCTCCACTTCCAGAATCACCAAAATACCATTGAAGGAGTGCAGAAAAACTTCCCAAACCCCTAACTCCTCCTTAATTCGCCTGGTTAACCGAATATAATGATGCCCTGCCTTGATACCCCTTGTGGCTGCTGATAATCTCCTCAGAAATACCCTCCCCATGGGCAGAACTTGACAGGCAAAATTCAAGGACCCTATCAGTGACCTCTTATTCTCCCGCACCAACTCTCGTAATTAACGTACTTTGTTGTCTGGCAATCGAGAAACCAATCGAGTCCAACTCAATGCCCAAGAATGTTAACCTTGTACAGGGTCCCTCCATGTTTTCAGCTGCAATAGTCACCCCAAACTGCCTTGCCACCTCCAAAAATCCCTCTAACTGTAATTGACAAATACTGGATTCCCCCGCCCCCACAAACAAAAAATTGTCCAAATAATGTAACAACTGTGTACAACCTGTGTGCTGTTCCGTAACCCATTGCAAAAATGAACTAAAGAGCTCGAAATATGCACAAGATATAGTGCAACCCATGGGCAAACAACGGTTCACAAAATAATGCCCATCAAAGGAAAAAACTAACAATGAAAAGCTACTAGGATGAATTGGTAAAAGCCGGAAAGCCGACTATGTCGGCCTTCACCATCAGTGCCCCTGACCCAGCTTTTTGCACTAACGCCACTGCCTCGTCAAAAGAGGCATATTGTACCGTACAGTACTCCCTGGGAATGAAATCATTTACCGATGATCCCTTCGGAAAAGATAAGTTCAAAATCAGTCTGAATTTTCTCGGCACTTTTTTTGGAATAACTGCCAACGGGGCAGATGCATACTCCAAAAAGAAGGCTCCTCGAATGGCCCTGCTACCCTCCCCAACTGCAACTCCCCCTCCAGCTTATCCCGAGCTATCCCAGCCAATTGAGCCACAGACTTCGCATTGCGTACCCTCCCTCCGTACCCCAGCCCCATATTTGGTATCACAAAACCCTCCTTAAAACCCCAAAACAATAACTGCGCAGTACGCCGATCTGGGTAATGCTGGAACCACTCCTGAAACGCTGCCAACATCACCGGAGAATCTGCTTTAACTAAGACAACGTCACTGCTTGCCCTCTTTTGCAAAGGCAGGGACAGTACTCTGCGAACACTTGGACGCTGGGTGAGCCGCGTTGCAATTGGCACAGGCTTGCCGGAACTTACAATCTGGGAAGAGACACGTGACTCTATTGAATCGCCAACACATGTCCGAACTCCCACCGGCTCCCTTCCCACCTGCTCCCACTTTAACCCCGGACCCTGATCCGCGAAAGGAACTACTCCCCTGGGCACCACTTCTGGCTCCTACCCCACCACTAACTGCCCTGCTTCCACTCCTCCTAGTATTTCCCACACTCTTCTTGGTCATTTGCGTCAAGCACAAACTGATGTCTTGAATGCCCCATGACATATGTCTATTCCCAGCCATCTTATCCCTAAACGTCTCATCATAATTGAAAGCCCCTAATATGCTATCTCTGTACGACAGCAATGCCTCATATTGTGTAGGCTGGAAATGTCCTACTATGCTAACCAAATGGAAGAAACCTCGCACCCAATTTACAATATTCATAGAGATCTTAGGCACCCCAGAATTCTTCTTCCCCTTCTTCTTCCCCTTTTTCCTCTCTTTCCTACCACCCCTCCTGCCCTCCAAAAGTTTAAAAATATTGACATATTTTCTTTTGCAAATTCTTCTCCTCAATTTACTTGGGACCTCCTCCCATAACTCTGTCATCGACGCCAGAGCCAGATGCCTTGGACCCACCTCCCCTTGCAGGCCTGCACTAATCATCCCACTGGAAAATGACGTGGAAGAAGAAGAGCTGGAATCCGATTCAGATGTAAACGCACTTGACTTCTTTCTCCTTTTTGCCACACCCACTCCCTGCTTGCCCCCTGACAATTGTAACTCACCAGCCTCCGTTCCTTGTCCCATCTCTGCGTTTGCTTCCATTCTGGCCGCACCGCCCATCACTGCACTCTGCCTCCCTCTTGACGCACTCTGCGAAGGACAACTCTCTCGCCAAGCTTCGTGTCTCAATGTGACCGGCATCTCCATCACGTCATCATCTGTGAAAACATATTCACAGGCTGCAATACCCTCCTCATGCCTTTTTTCCCGTTGGTCCCATAAACCCTGTACACTTTTCCCAGCCCCTTCAATTTGTCGCCAGAGGCCCTCACAAAATCACCGCTCACCTCACGTACCCCACTGGGAGCCGAACCCTTGCAACCTTTTCCCTCTCCACCCTCCGCCAGGTAGGCCATCCTCCAAAACTGGTGGTGGCTACTGTGTCTCTCCCGAAACCGTTCTTGGGAATTGGCTTCGAACTGTCCATACCTTCGCCTCAACCTAGATTGCTCCCCGGTCTCAACACTGCTTCAGCCCACGCACTTCGCCGCATACTCTCTAAGGGGACTGACCAGACCTCTGTACCCCGTCCCCTCCCATCATTGGACCCGCCTTTTCTTGTCCGGCTGATGCTCTTCTTAACCTGCACTTCGCCTGTGCCGCTGATGTCTCTGCACCTCCCTTTGCCGTGGAAGCTGGCAGCCACCTGCCTGCCCCCAGTAAGTGTTCCCCAAAACCCCTCCGTTCCCTTACCCCTCCCACATCTTTTTCCTTTACTCTTATCTCTCCTAAAACTAACCTCCCCGCTATCTTCCCTGTCCCACTGGGAGACCTGCCTCCCAGGCTGCACTTCACGCATAGTAGCTGTAAACTGGGACCTGATAGGTGAATCAGAATCCCTGCCCGAAGCAGTCAGGGAAAGGTCTAAGGGGGCTAACTCCTCTCTGCTCTCAAGACCCGCGGCGGACATCACAGGCATGGGGCCCACCTCAGGCCCGCTCTCGCCGGAACTCGTATCGGGGGACCTGGGACCGGGTACACTTGCCTGCTCCTGCACCTCGCTCCTCTGCAAGGCCGAGCACACTCGACCCACCACTCCCCGCTGGCGACCGACCCCAGAGAGAGGCGACGCTCTCTAACTTTAAGACGCTCCTTGTTCTCTCCCTCCGCACACAGCATGCTTCGCTCTCCGGAGCCCGCCTCCCCACACCTCCAGAAAACGACTGCACCGGCAATCCGTGTCTGCGGCACTAATTGTTATTATTTTATTATATTGTTATTTTTATCCGCTGATGGTATAGCTAAAACGGCCTGCTCTGAATTAACTTATACAAGCGAAACGCACGCGTGACACCCCAGCGAGCCAAAGTCCTACCGCTCCCGCCGCCTGCCCTGAGAAAGTGGCACCACAACCCCTCACGTCATCCTTACTCCTCCCCAGCCAATCCTATCGCTGGATTCAAATAATTCAGCAATGGCCGTCTTTCTTTTCCCCACCACCCGCTATCCTATTGGGCCTCCCTCGTGCTTCCAATACGCATGCTCACTCCTGCATTATGCTCGGCCGGTCCTATATAAGGGAGTTTGTATGAGAATGAAAATTGTGTTAGACAGAGAAGAAAGCTTGTGCATATCTCCCACCCCTTATTAATCAATGACAATCTCAGGGTGACTGCAACCTAAAGTTCCCAGGTACAGACAGGAGGGGATTTATTTATTTTTAATTTTAATTATTGGATGTTGTTTGCTGTGTCTGCTAGTTTGAACTATTTTATTGATGTTTGGGAAATTTAAAAAACTGTTCTTTTCATGAGCTGTTTTGAAATATTTATTCTTTTCATGAGCTTGGTTTTACTATTACTGTTGATGCTTTATATTTCTTGATGTTATTGTTTGATGTTTAGTGAGGAATGATATTTGTTTTTCCTTTCCATGCAGAGTCTGGCTTGTTGCGGTTTCAAGTTCAGTTTTTGTCTGTGGGTTTCGATTTATACTTTATAATCTCTTCATTGTATATTTTGGGAGGGTCTGTCTGTATTCTACATGTGTGACTGAGGTGAGGTATTTTGCTAGCCCGTAGTAATGCTTCCTCCAAGACGTGACTAGGTGTGTACACATTTTTTTTCGTGTGAGCAACAATTTTTAAACCAACAATATTTAGCGCCAACATTAGTGTTCCATTTCTGTATATAGCACAAAGAAATATTTATGAGAGTGGTCATGTAAAACCTTGTGAGCAATGTTCTAAAATGTATGGGCAATCGCTCATGCACTCACCTTAGGGGAACTGTGCAGGGATCTGTAACAGCTTGGCTTGTTCTGTGTTAGGGTTTAATGTTATATTTGCAGTGTTGCCTTTTCATAGGTAGGGGTATTACTGTTTGAGTGCTGGCAGTTAGTGCTGTTTTCGTATGGGAGGTTTACTATATTGTAATCCAGTTTACACAAAGCTTTCTGAAGGCTGAGCTCACACCCAGCAGCCATTACACTAAGCTGTAAAACCATATGTTTGCAGAGTTTTCTGGTTGGTGCCATAGTAGTGCATGTAAATAATATACATGTTATACATGATATTTTTACCTTAGAAGACCATACTTTGAATGTTCATTTTCATGTAAAATATGTTATTATACATTACCCTTGCACCAGCCCTGGCTGCAGTGGCTTCATGAGAGAAAGCAGGATTCCCATCTGGAGCCGGGCTAGTGACTCTACCTCGTCTCGGCCAGGGCTTAGGTTTTTCTTTTTATAAGCCCAGGGAAGAGTACGGATCACTTCTGGTCTTCTATCCCCAGGAGTAGGTAAGCAGAGTCAAGCCTGGGGAGCCATAAAATCAGCAGAAGGTGTAGCCTGCAGTCAGTGGGAATGCACTGGAGGGGTGGGAGGGTGGTGGAGAAGTGGATGCACAGGAAGGGAGAGAGTGAGCCGGGAGGAGGTACCAGTGGGGTGTTGGGGAGGCTTCTGCCTGAGGTGAGTGGACTGAGCAGTTAGCTGTGGAACCAACAAGTCTCAGAGTGGGACTGGTGCAGAATGAAATGGGCTGGCAGAAGCAAGAACTGGAAACTATGATGCGGTAGTGCACAGTGTGAGCAGATAAGCACCAGCACAACAGTAGCGTGTTACAGAGAGTCTGGCTCTGTGTCACACAGCACGTGATAAATACCTATTCATACATTTTGTGTCAGAGACAGTGGGGGTGTGTGTGGTGTCTCTCTCTGACACAGACACACACACACTCACTCGCAGTGTGTGGCTTTATCTGTGTGTCTGAGAGAGAGAGAGTGTGGCTCTGTGTCACACAGCAAGTGATAAATACCTATTCATACATTTTGTGTCAGAGACAGTGGGGGTGTGTGTGGGTGTCTCTCTCTGACACACACACACACACACACACACACACACACTCACTCGCAGTGTGTGGCTTTAACTGTGTGTCTGAGAGAGAGAGTGTGTGTCAGTGTATATGTGCCAATAAAGCTTCTGCAGTCTATAAATCTGTTTGTGTGACCGAGCACGTGTGTGTGTCTGGCACGGGCTGGCAGTGCAGTTGTCTCATTACTTTCACTAGTTCAAGAGCTGCTTGGTTGGCCAGACCAGGATATGCCTGTGTGTATGTTAATGGATTTGAATGGATGGAACAGGGTCTGCAGCTTTGTTTACTCACTGCTGCTCTAGAGTATGCGCTATTTCTTAGCTATTTAGGAAGCATGTGATATTTATTTTGGAGATATTTAGGCTTAATTCTGCCAGGTTCCAAAGTCGACTTGGCATGCTTTAGGGAGCTGCTGATACTCATGCTGCAGAGAAAGTGCACGAGAGAGTCAGATAACCTATAGGCTGGCTTTGAAAAAATCCGCCAGTAAAGATTTAATTTCGACACTAACACAGTGCCTCCAGTGATTTTATTTGGCACCTACAGCACACATAGGGACAATCAAGTACCTCTTTCCCCAGAGTCAAGAACCAGGACACACGGGAGCCACCCTTAGCACTCAGGACCTTGGCAAAGGATCCAGGCCCTGGAAAGAAGAATCAGTGTTCGGGCTAATCTAGGAAGGTTCCAGCCCCAAAGAGTAAAAGAAATAATTTTATGGCTGTATCTGGTAGCAATCCACACCCGGGGAAGGGGAATACACAGCACATGGGAGACGTAAGCTATCATTGGCCATCAGTGGCACATTTAGATATAACACAAGCTATTTTTATTGAAACTAAACTACATGAGGGATTAATGATTAACATTAATTTAACCCCTTGCTATCAGTGCTGTGCTTCTGCTTACTCCTATGAACACAGTTCCTGCACTGTAAGATATCTTGTTACATGGTATATGCTCATGTAGCCTGTCCCTTCCTGATGAGCTACTATAGATACAGAACCTGTCCAATCTCAGCTTCTACTCTCACACTCTTGAATCTTAGCATCCTCCATGCCTATTACAATCTTCCTTGACTCCTGTCACTGTGTTGATCTCCACCACTTTCCCTGAGGTGGCGGCAGGGCTGCTGTACAAGTCTACCAGTATTTTAGAGAAAAAAAAAATGTCCTTGTTATTCTTGGGTCTGCCCTGTTTGAGTTTCGTTTTATGACTCCTTGTTCCTGTGCTTCCTTTCTGTGCCAGTAATATGGATTTGAACTGTCTGCCAATTAAAGTAGGATGTGAAGAGAAACTCCTCCCAGATCTTTAATTTTTCTAACTATTAAACGGTGCAAACTGGTCTATCTTGTTCACTCCTATCACTGGAGAGAAGCTGCATGAGAGAGAGAAGAGATAAAACGTAAGTGAGCGAGAAATGGTAGATATGGGCTGAAATTTGAAAGAAGTGCAATGGTTCCTGTCCTCTTAATAGCAAAGAATAGGCCTTAATATTCTGGTAGTGATGGGAATCTTCAAGCAAAGGGAGATTCAAGGGGAGTTAGTGCTTTCTGTGATTGATATCCTAAGGGCTGGTCAGTAGTCACGGGTTGAGTACTGGAAGGGGTCTGGCAAGGTAAGTTTGAGTTGGAGATCTCTGGTGTTGTGGAAGAGGAGTGTGGAAGTGAGTGGTGCTGGACGCAGGGAGCTGTAGCCTGGCCTGGGCTTCCAGGGTGAATCCAAGGACGAGGAAGAACATTTCTGCAAGAAGAGGCATGGTCCTGGGAACTTCAGCCTCTAGAAGTAATTGGGCCGACGATCTGTCTTGGGGGCCATTCTTCTGGCTCTGAGTACACTAAGGAATTTGTAGAAAGACTCTGTGCTTCCCACCTGGGGCTCAGAAGGGAAAAGCTTGTGTGGGGAGGGCCCTGCCTATGAACATTGCCTGCACACACCCGTGTGTGTTTTCAGAGTTTTTGAAAAACTCGTAAGCTGTCTTCTGACTATTGTACTTTTGTGAGCTTTGGATTTTCGTGTCTTTTAGACTTTGTTAACTGATTTCAGTAAACTCTTCTTCTGTTTGGAGCTTACTCTTTGCTATGCACTGCAGACCCTGCCGGTGACCTTGCAGGAGCATCCCTGCCCCCATCCCACAGAACCCATGAGCGGGGTCAGTGCCCTGCAGGCGTGGGACGCTAGCCCCATTCCCTGAAATGCAGGGGTCTTCTTCTCTTTCCTAACAGATGTTTGAACCCTCTTTCTTAAAGCGAGGTTCCTGCTAAAACGTTCTGTTTTCTGCTGTTGACTCTAGGAGCTTTGCTTCCTGCTACAAGGACATCATGGTGACGACAGTGGCAGTGATTGGAGCTGGGGCCAGTGGATTGACTGCCATCAAATGCTGCTTAGATGAAGGACTGGAGCCCACCTGCTTCGAGGGGAGTGATGACATCGGGGGGCTCTGGAGATACACGGTAAAAGGAGATGTTCACACTACGCTGGACCGAGTTAATGTCTTTAACGTTGGCTGGCTTTATCTGTGTGTCCTCGGGGTCCGTTGCACCTGCACATTCCCAAATCTTTACCTCTGTCAGGATTATATTTGAGTGTTCTGCGCCCAGACAAGCAAGGACCCTCTCATGCCTCCACCCCCCGCCCTGACCTACCCTGTCAGCGAGAGCAGTGCTTCTTACCTCCTGCTGGCTTAGTGCACGACTCTACCATTCCCTCCACCCTTCAACCACAGTACAGTTTATCCAGCATTAATACCTAAAGGGGTAATTTAAATACTTCTTACATTTTAATTAATTTGCATGTACATTAGCATTATTGTAGGAAATGGTGGCAATGCTAATGCACATGCAAATTTGATGCAGCAAGATTTGTAGTAGATATATGTTGGATAACACACATTTGCACTTTTAGAGTGTAATTTTAAAAAGCATTCACATGCTTAAAATTGGGTTTTACACATGTAATGCACTTTACCTATGTAAGTGGGTTTTGAAGATTGCAACTTCTCCCTAGGATAGTCATTCGTAAGTGCCCTTTACATGCCTAAATGTATTTTTAAACTAGCTTCAATAGGATATTACATTTCCAAATGTAACTCCTTTTAAAATTGCCCTTAAATGCATGCATTGATAACACACTTCAGTACATAGACACTAAATACCTTATTTAAACACCAAGCCTATATTTGGCTCTTGTAAAATTTTAATAGCACTGTAAAAAAAAAAAAAAAAAAAAAAAAGCAGATATTCACATGATGTTCAGTCAAATAAAAAAACATTTGGCACAGTTTAGGAGGAGGAGAAGCCACCATACTTAATGCTATCCACTCCTTGCACAGACCCGCCCACAAATGAAATACGTATGCACTTTTTATTAACCTTGGGCAGAACTCACATACAAATATATTGGCTGCTGCTTGAAGCTGTCATAAGTCGAACCAACGTTCGTTTGAGATTTATTTGTCTGAGATTGGTCTGCGTGAATAAGCATTTCTGTGTGCATGTCTGTGGATGGAGGGGAGAGAGCTAATAGGAGGTCTGTGGTGGCTTCTGAAAATCATTTTTGAAATTGTGGCAGTATTTTCTTGTTTGAACGTCATGTGAATATCTGCTTTCATGGTGGCTGATATTCAAGTTTTAAAAGAGGCAAATAAATATAAGCTTGGGGGTACATTTTTAAAAAAAAGCGCGAGCGCGTACTTTTGTTTGCGCACCAGGCACAAACAAAAGTACGCCGGATTTCAATAGATACGCGTGTAGCACCCCCTTGCGCGCACTGAGCCCTGCGTGCGCTGCCCGTTCCCTCCGAGGCCGCTCCGAAATCGGAGCGGCCTCGGAGGGAACTTTCCTTCCGCCTCCCCCCACCTTCCCCTTCCTTCTCCTATCTAACCCACCTCCCAGCCCTACCTAAATCCCCCTCCTAACCTTTATCCTGGAACTTACGACTGCCTCCAGGCAGTCGTAACTTGCGCGCGTCGAATGTCTGCTGGCGCGGCAGGCCCCGACACAGGCCGCTGTGTCAGGGCACTCGGCCACGCCCCTGGACTGCCCCGGACCGTCTCCATGCCCCCAAACACCCCCCCGAGCCGACACCACACCCCCTGGCCATGCCTCTTTTTGCAAGCCCCGGGACATACGCGCGTCCCGGGGCATGTGCGCGCCACCAAGCCTATGCAAAATAGACTCAGCACGTGCAGGGGCAGATTTCCTCAGGTTACGCACGTATGTTATGCACATAGCCTTTGAAAATCTGCCCATTGGTGTTTAAATAATTGGTTGGGGTAGAAACAACAGAGGGTAGAGGTAAATGGAATTCACTCTGAGAAGAGATAGATGATTGATGGTCCTAACGTCTGTCCTGTTCATGGGGATGCTGCAGCCTACAGATGTACTTCACAGCCTACTGATACTTCACGCATATCCAGCAGAGCTCTCTGCTTCAACAGCAGGGGAGAAGAAAAAAGGATTCGCACTCACAAAGCGGGGAGTAGCTGGCTTGTTATGGCGGTTACTACCCCAAACCAAATAAGCCTGATACTTCACTTTCAATGCATATCCTGCTTCAACGGCAGGGGAGAAGAAAAACTGATACTTCACGCATATCCAGCATAGCTCCCTGCTTCAACGGCAGGGGAGAAGAAAAACAACCAATAAGGGCTGAATAACACAGTCTGGGTAAAACAAATAAGCATGGGTGCAGCTTGCTTATTGCGGCGGTTACTTCCCCTACTACCCATAACTAATCAAGCTAGATATTTCACTTGGATGCAGCTCCATCACTGCTCTCTACATTAATGGTGGGGGTGGAAGGGAAATAGAACCAAAGAGCTAAGAGAAACAGATAAGTATGAGAAAAAAAATGTGAAGCTTGCTGGGCAGACTGGATGGGCCATTTGGTCTTCTTCTGCCGTCATTTCTATGTAGATGTGTAAAGCCTGGGTGGGATAAACCCCGGGTACTGGATCCAAGAGCACACAGTCAAGGATTGGACCCTTCTTGCCACAGTTCTTCAGGAGTGGTCCAAGGCTCCCTGTGGGGAGAGGCTTAGCTTCAAGGCACTTTTGCCTTTTAAATACCAAGTACTCTTAATGTCCCTTTGTAAACTGCATTGATGAGCTCCAAAATCTATAGAAGCAATAATCACACTGGAAAACTGAGGGGTTTCCAACTTAAATCCACTGATAGTTGATAAGATGAATGAAAAGGTCTTCACAGCTCATTGATGTTAAATCTGGTTGATAACAGGAAGTGGATGTTAATTCACTCCTCCTTCATGATGCAGCTGCTCTGGTACCAAGGGCATTCAGAAATAAAAAGATAAAACTCTTACTCAACAGGGGAAAACTAAGAGTCAGGAAGAATAGAAAAACATCCTTTTACCTTAATAAAAGCCAACTCTTCACAGGAAAAAACAAAACATGGAAGTCTTCTGCAGCAAGTCACCATCTGATCCACCTACAGAGCGTGAGGTGCAGAGCCGTAGAGTCTCCCCTACCTCCTGACTGTAACCTAGAAAGGGAAATCCTCTGAACTAGTGGTACCAGCGCTCTCACAGAAAGGCTCCCAAAACGGGTATTAAATAGAAAAATTATCCAAAGTGGTCAAACAAACTGGTTGTTTCCCAGAATGTCTGACTAAAAATCCACACCTTAAAATGGTGGCAGGGGTTTATATACTGCTAGAGCACACCATGAGGGAATCAAAACCATGAGGGAGTCAAAACCCCAAACTTTGCTCACTTATGTCTCTGAACCTCCCCAGCAAGTTAGTACACCTTCTGGTAAAGAAAACCAAAGGTTCCTTAGATATGTATGAATGCAACTGTTGCGCGTCCTGGCCTCGCTGGTGCCACGACCGGGCCTGCTCACCTCGGGCTTCCCTCCACGGGCTCCGTTCCGTCCTCTCTATCTGCAGCAGCCACCTCTCGGCGTCCCCAGCGCATGCCCCGAACGCCTCTGGCCTTGCAGGCCTCACAATGGAGCTCCCGCAGGGGCTCCGCGTCTTCGGCATTCTCAACCCTGCCCCTAGGTGCGCGGGCCACCAGCACTCCTCCTTTTAAAGGGCCCAGGGTGGGAACCTCGGCCCGGACGCCTCCTGATGACGTCACATAGCTCACTATATAATGCAAGGTCCTTCCCTCAGTTCCTCACCTTGGCAAACGGGTTGTCACACTTGTGTGAAGCTAGTTGCCGTCCTTCGTTCTTGCGTTCCTTGTTCCTGTGCTTGTTCCAGTGTTCCTGCATTGCTTGTTCCAGTGTTCCTGCGTTGCTTGTTCCTGTGATTGTTCCAGTGTTCCTGCATTGCTTGTTCCAGTGTTCCTGCGTTGCTTGTTCCAGTATTCCTGCGTTCCTTGTTCCTGGGCTTGTTCCAGTGTTCCTGCGTTCCTTGTTCCTGTGTTCCCGTGGTCCTTCCTGTGTCTCAGTGTCTGTTCCTGATTCCTGTTCCACGTTCTGCTACCCAGGTTGTACCCTCTTGGACTGATACACATTACTGACCTTGGCTTGTCTCTGACCATGCTTGGACTGATACCCGGTACTGACCACTGCTTTCCTCTGACCATGTTTGACCACTGCCTGGAACTGACCTCTGCTTACCTCTGACCACGTTTGGACCACTGCCTGGAACTGACCTCAGTTTGCCACTGACCACTCTCGGACGGATACCTGGAACTGACCCTTGCTTTGGCTGACCATGCTCGAACGGATACCCTGGCTTTGACCCTTGCGCTCCATTTGGACACTCTCTTTGCTTCTCCTGTGACCACCAGGCCTGCCTGCTCTGATGCTGCCAGCTGCCTCCTACAAGCTAGACCACTAGGCACTGCCTATCCTACCCGGAGGACCTTCAGTTCCTGCCTTGTACCCGTGGTCTCCGGTACTCTTTGTTCCGGTCTAGCTTGCCTATTCACCAACAACCATGCACCTCTACTCTTGGTGGGCACACCACTACCTCTCCGGGAGACCCTCAGAAGCCCACCTAAGTCCAGGTGGTTTGGGAATCCAAGGGCTCAAACCATGGAGCCCCCATATTGTTATTGGTGAAGCTCCAGCTAGCCTCTGTCTCCCTGTGTGCTCCGCCTCCTGGCAGCAGGCACCCTCCGGGATCCCTGAGAGAGCTATACCAATCCTGCGCCAGGCCAAGGGTCCACCTCCAGCGCAACAACAACTGGTTTATGTTTAAATTGCTACTGGTTTTGTAAGTTGTCTAGATCCTCTGACTGAACCCACAGAACCGCTCCATTCTTCCATTCTGGTGAGAAGGTGTGGTTAAGCGCCCGACACATAAGTTTGAGACTTCCTTCTCATCGCCTGGCTCCCAAGTATATTGGCCCGTTTCCAGACCTTCGAAAAGTGGGAGCAGTATCTTATCAGCTCGAGCTACCACATGCCATGGGTATCCATAACACATCCATGTCCCGCTGTTGAAGCCTTTGGTCCTCTCCTGGCAGTCTCGTAGAGTTCCTTCACCTCCACAGATCTCTACCGAACCAGACTCATCACTCCAGGTAAGAGAGGTCCTTGACATCCGTCGGCGTCGAAGTAAATGGGAGTACCTCTTTCTTAGCCTGGGAGGCTTATGGGGCCGAGGAGAACTCGTGTGAACCTTCCCACAACATTCTCGACAAATAACTCCTTAAAGCCTTCCATAGGACTTATCCTGACAAGCCACTGCCATGTAGAAGGAGGCCTTGAAGGGTGGGTACTGTTGCGTGCCCCGTCCGCACCTGGCCTGAGCATGGGCATGCTCATCTCACTAGCTCATCTGCAAGTCATGAGTCGGCCTCCCCAGTGGCATCTGCGAGCTCCCCTAGGCCTCGGCGTCCTGCAGCGGTGGTCGCCGGGCCTTCCACTGCGCACCAGGCCTCATGCTGGAGTTCGGCGTCTCCAGTGGCATTGGCCACGCCCCTATGCGCGTGCAGACCACCTGGCCTCTTGTAGGGCAAGGGTGGGTCCTAGCTCCTCGGCGCGCCCTGATTGATGGAACGATATAAGGAAGTCCCTGCCTGCACTTCCTTGCCTTGGCAATCGGGTCGGCACTGTATTGTGTTCTAAGTTTGCCTCCGCATTCACAGTCTTGTTGCAGTCTTGTTCCAGCATCCTACTGTTCCAGCATTGCTACAGTGTCCTTCTGTTCCAGCGTCCTTCTGTACCTGTGTAATACCCTTGGAATGTCTCTCTGGTACTGACCTCGGCCTGTTCCTTGACCTTCCTGTCTGCTGCCTGCATTCTGATCTCTACCTGCTTGTGACCTCATCTGACTTCCGGAACCTGACCTCTGCCTTGTTGACTACTCCTCGGACTGACCCTCGGATTCTGTCCTCGGATACAATTGACCATGTCTCCTGATTCTGGCTCTGTCCCTTGCCTTGTCATAGTCTATGCTGTTTGGGTCTTCCTTGCTTCTCCAGACCAGCGTACGTGAAATATGACCATGCTCCCTTGCTGTTCATGGGCACGCCTCTCTACTACCTCTCCGGGAGACCCTGCGAGGCCCACCTAAGTCCAAGTGGCCCTGGTACCTACGGGCTCCATCCGTGAGGACATCGGGCTTCCAGTGGTGAAGCTCATCCTAGCCTCTGTCTCCTCCTGTGCTCCACCCCCTGGGGGCAGGTGCCTCCTTATCCCTACTAGGGAGTCGTTCTCCACTCTCCAGGACAAGGGTCCACCTCCAAGTGCAACATTCTAAATATAGTTGGTTATCTGGGTACATGTACCCAAAAAACAAGATGTGTATATATTCAATAGGATGGCTAAAGTTATCTGAGTAAAATTATCTGGAAAATTTTGAGTACATTCAGCAGACTTGTCTCACTGGCTATTCCGATAACTTTATCCAGGTAACCTTGCCGCTCATGGTCCTACTGAATATGGGCTTATTGATATGCATGCTGTTGCCTCTGCCTATCCATTCACTCAGATTAGTTGGCTTTTTCCTTTGTTCCATTTTTGCCATTTTGCCCTGCACCTATGCGAACCCCTTATTCCTTATAAATCCTTTTATACCTTTTGACCTTCCTTCCCGATTCTCTTTGCATACCCTTGTCTATTGAAATCATCTGCTATATGCCCTAATTCTTTTTCAGATTCTTCCTTATGTATAAATAAAGGTCAACAAACAAATGGTATCCAAGTGAACTAACATGGCAGCAACATTATTTTATTCAAATTTTTTCTTCTATACTATCAAATCTTCCATATTGTCATTGGCCATGTGTCATGATCTTCCATTTTTTTTGCTGTTGGTTCATCTTTAGTCATCTTTGATGATTTTAGATTTATAATGATTTGCTGCCTACACTTAAGTCCCTATAGCCATGATTTTTCTTGTGTAGAATTTTGTTTATAGGCACCCGAGAAATAAAGCAATAAATAAAGTAGTTAATACAATTCAAATATTGGAGAGGAAGTGCACCCTAACATATAGATTTGTCATTCTTTCTTTAATTAAAAATGTCTCCTTTGCTTTAAAACATGGACTTTTTTGAACAGATAATTGTGTGATTTTTATATCTGATGCAGGAAGAGGTGGACGCAGGGAGGCCCAGCATCTATAGGTCTGTGGTCACTAATGGTTGCAAGGAGATGATGTGCTTCAGTGACTTTCCGATACCTGACCATTTCCCAAACTACCTAAGCCACTTCAAAGTAATGGAATACTACCGACTCTACGCAGAGCACTTTAATCTTTTACAATACATCAGGTTTAAGGTAAAAGGCTTTTAAATACGAATACGTGTGATGACTGTAGAATGGATCTAACCTGTCATTCTGCAATTTACCTCCCAGTCCTGGTAGAATTTTCCTCTGGAGAAATAAACAGAAAACCAAAACAATGAAGGAAAATCTGAAAGGTAGCTAGCTAGGTAACTAAGGCGTTATCTCACTAGAGACCCTTGGGCGATAATTGCCCTTTTCACAACAATCATCACATATATTTACTTCTGAGATACAGAAGCTATCTGGGGAGCAGGATTAGGTTGAGGAGGAAACCAACATATGTTGAATAGATTTTTTAATCTATGTATGGTGTGCTGTCCCCGTTCCACTGCCTACAGATACTCTTGTAGGCAATTTTCAAAGAGAAACACCCTATGTATTTTTTTTTAATGTTAATTACAAGATTTGTGGGGTTTCCTGGTACTTTGAAGCTACATGGGTTATTGAAAATGATTCTCTGTGGGGTAGATTTTAAAAGATGCGCGTGTGGTTGCTGGCACGCGCACATGGATGTGTCGATTTTGTAACATGCAGGTGCGCGCACGTTATAAACTCTGGTGGCCGTGCACACATGTGCACAGGATTTTACAATCTGTGCGTGCATGTGTGGGCAGCGTGCACAGGGGGGTACAGTTTTGCAAATGATGTGCAGTGACGCAATCGGCCCTTCCCCAGTTCCCTCCCAGTCTGCTCCAATTAAGGAGCGGACTGGGAGGGAACTTCCATATCCCCCTACCGAAAGCCCCTCCCTCTTCCCCTCTCCTCTCCACCCCATAAACCCGTCCCAGCAACTTACATTTTTATTTTGTTTTACTACTTCCTGCTCCCCTGGAGCAGAAGTACTTTGCACGAGCCAGCCGACTGCCGACGCGCACTTCCCCGGGACAGCAGCTAATAGCCGCAGTCTCAGTAGTCCTCCGTCCCACCCTACCACGCCCTTCCCTGCCCAGAACACGCCCCCGGCTGCCCCTTTTCTAGGGTCCGGCACTTGTGCGTGTATCACCACTTAAGCATGTGGCCGGGCCCTGTACACGCCGTGCGCATTTTCTTTTTGCTACAATTTATTTATTAAGAAAAGCACTAGCAGTAAAATTGAGAAATTTAGATGATATCCAACATATCCTGTACACATAAGTCAGTGGGTACAACTGTGTGGTGCTATCTATCTGACTAACCAAATAAGTAGTTCAATGGAGTCTTATCTGGTTAAATTAACTGGATAACTTAGATGTGGCCCATAGCAGGTCTTATCCAGCTAACTTTAGTACTTATTCAGCGGCATTGCCTTGCAGCTGATTATCCAGATAAGTCTTATCCAGTTAACTTACAAAGCTAGATAACTTTAAATATTGGCCTCATTATGTTTTACTAGGTAAAATACACAAGATTCATCATCTACCGAACATGGCATTTTATTAAATAAAGAGAAGAAAGTAAGTAATCTGAAAGATTTCTCTCCTGGACTGGTGTCTCCAAATGCATTTGTTCTATGTATATCACGCTAAGAAAGAACCTCAAGCCAGGATATGTTGGATATGATCTAAATTTCTCAATTTTACTGCTAGTGCTTTTCTTAATAAATAAATTGTAGCAAAAAGAACTTTCTTCTGGAGGTTGTAAAATGTAATATATACAGACAGCATAATGAGGTGAGATTGGACGTTTGTTAGTCAGGCTGGTGGCATAAAAAACAATTGGGACTATTTCTGTATCCTTCTCTCAAATTTCCTGATTTCTGATTGCATATCTTCTGTCTCTATATATAGTACAGAATAATCATCTGGTACAGATACTTCTGTTAGCAATGCTATTCTTGTCTTTTTCTTCTTTACCACTATATCCATGTGATGTGGGTGCTTATAGTCCCTTAGTCTCAGTGAAACACTTCTTGACATGTCACACAAGAAGTCATTATTCCTGTTCTAAGTTTTTGATTTTTGATCACAGACAGCCTTTAACAAGTGTAACAGTATTATATGACATTTGTGTTGCAATCTTGCAGCTGTTTACCTATACTAATTGGCACTATAAACTAGATAAATATGCTGACATACAAGGTTGTAGAACATTTTGAACTGATATGAGGTTAGTTGACATTCCATCTAAAACAGGGACGAGGTCAAATTTATAGAACTACATCTAGAACTAGAACAAGGATAAGGCAAATTAACTTCAATCTAAGATTATAAAAAATATTCTTAGAACAAACACAAGGTTGCTAATGCTGGTAAATTCCAAGAATACATTTACATGTGAGACAAGGATTGATTAATTAACTTGGAGAATGAGAGCAATACAGCCATTCAGATTATTTGTTTATAATAGAAAGTGTTATGGAAACCGGCCGCTGTAGGCCGCAGCCTGCTCCCTCCACCTACTGCCGTGGCTGCCTGCCGCTTGCTAGCTCCAGACGTCTCGCAGCTGCGGGGCGCTGCGGTCGCCATGCTGTCCCCGCACCGGGCTCCTGCCGGGTGCGGGGACAGCACCTGCTCCTTCCCGGCCCAGCGCTCCTCCCACACAGGGCCTCCACTAGGCCTCCGACGCTGCTACTCCTTCCCGGCTGCTCGCTCCCTCCATGCAGGGCCTCCAACAGGCCCCTGTCGCTGCTGCTCCTTTCCGGCTGTATGTGGTGGTGCCCTGTCTGGTCCTGCAGGGGTGCCCAGTGCTCCTAGGCACACGCGTGCGGCCTCTGACATAATTTAAAGGGATTGCTATGGGAGGTGCTTGGGCTCCTCCCTCTTGACCCAGGACTATTTAAGGCAAGGCCTTCCTGCAAGCCCTCACCTTGACTACTCAGCTCCTGCTTGTGTTCCTGATAGTCCCATTCCTCATTTCTTGCTTCTGACCAGCAAGACCTCAGCTTGAGCCTGACCTCAGAGATTCGCTGCCTGCCAAGACCTCTGCTTGCACCTGAGCTCCGAGATTCGCTGCCTGCCAAGACCTCTGCTTGCACCTGAGCTCCGAGATTCGCTGCCTGCCAAGACCTCTGCTTTTAGCTGACCTCCAACCACATCATCTGCCTTGCCTTGCCAGCTCCTGCCTTCTACTCATCCCTGCCTGCTAAGAGCTACACCTGTACCCGGACTCTGTCTCCTGAGGCCCCATGTAAGTGTAGCCGGCCCCAGCACCCAAGGGCTCAACCTGAGGGGAACGTGAGCTGGTAGTTTGAAGCGTCAACAGGGTTGCAGACTTCCCATTAGCCTCGCCTGCCAATGGTGGAGACCTGTGGGGCTCCCCCCCACAAGTGGTATCAACTTCCCCTTGGCCTAAGAATCCACGCTCCGTAACAGAAAGCCAGTCATAGAAATTGTAACCATAATGTAACTTAGTGTAGGGATTGGAAATGTACAACTGTAGATTGACTGAGATTACGTTTTGAAGCCTTGCAGGGCAATCTGTTTCTCTGTAAGGTGCTTTAACTATTTCATGTTTAAGATTTATATTATTTTATAGCCTTTAAATAAAAAATCTTTTCTCTACAGCCGGTGGCTTTAATCATTCTTATTTTCAAAGAACCACAACGCATGTGATGGAGCAAAGCCTCCACACACTTGGAAGCAGCGTAGAGATAGAGAGCTGACCTAAAAAAAGATGATAAAAGCAATAGCAGAAGAGAGAGGAGGAGTGTGGCTTTATAAAAGGAGATTCCTGGGGGTGGTAGTACTTACTGTAATTGCACTCTGCCCACCGGGGAAGCAGAGAGTGCAACAAAGGGGAAAAAGAAAGGAGATAATAAGTGATTCATTATAACCATGAGATTGCCAGGTAATGTAGTATAACGAGCAAGAATAGTTTTTGAAAACAAATACTTTCATTTTGGGGGTTCATAGCCCTGGTCTGATTAGGTTCGTGACTGGTAGGAAGAGTTGCCCAATAACACTTTGTGTTTCCCTGTGCCACAGGAAGAGGCGGGGCAGAGCAGGCCTATGAGGACCATAGTGGCCCCTGGCGAACCCAGAAACGGAGAGTCAGGTTTCAGTTTTACTGTTGGCTGTCACGCATTGGCAGGAGTGGCAGCAGCAGGGAGGAAGCGAAAGCAAAAGCAAACTTGGAAGTACTAGGGGGAGAGAGAGAGGTGGCACAAAAATGAAGAGCCAGGCAGAAACTCAGCCTGGGGCAGATTGAGATGGTAGGAGGCAGCCTAGGGAGGTGCATTCACTGCTTCACTCTTTTCGGCAGTGCGTGCATATCTCACAAATGGATAGTAGTAGGTGTGCCGGGGCAGATGGTGTGCATATAGGTAGTTGGCATGCACACACGTGCCTACTATCCATGCATGAGCCTCACGTACTGCCAAAATGAATTAAATGAATGGAGCAACACGTGCACATCCCGCTAAGGAAGCAGCCCAGAGATACCAGTAAAGCTGCCATGCACGAGTGAGTGAGGGAGCCATCAGAGGCGAGTCAGAGGCAGCGGAGCAGCAGATGCCACTGAGAGAGGCTGCAAAGAAGCTGCCGCCAACCTTTCAGTGTGTTATTGGGAAGAGCAAGGCATTGGAGGACACAAAAATAAAGCAGTAGCTGAAGAAAATAGTATCTGTCAATGAGTTAATTCAGTGAGTAAAGTGAAATAAGACAGGGGAGGGAAATAATAACAGTGGGAAGACTATACTTTTGTCAATCACCTATGTGAGGGGAAAATGTGAATTGCAATGAAGGTTTTTTAACTTAATAAAAAGAGAGCTCTGTGAAGGAAAGGTGTTTGTGTGAGTGACTGTAAATAAAACTGTGTCAGAGTGATTAACAGAGAGCAGCGAGCTGGGAAAAGAGACAGCAGGGCAGCAGCAAATACTGAAACAGCTGGAGTTAAAACCATTTCATGTGGTAAAAGAGGCAGGCGCGCTGCTGCAGAAGCCACTCTGAGGGCGGCCGAGGCAAAGCCTGAACTGCGCCTGACTTTCTAGCATCGATTGTGAAAGGCTGGAGATGCTTTAGTATTAAGCAATGATCCTCAGGCTGGTCCAGAGTTTTATGTGGGATAAATCCTCAACATATTTAAAGTTTTCTAATTTTTATGAAATACATTCCAGAGCCAGGCTTTGCCAGAACTATTGCTATGTTGTATTTTATTATTGTAACAGAGCTGCATTTCTTTCAGGGT
This sequence comes from Rhinatrema bivittatum, assembly GCF_901001135.1. Taxonomy (NCBI): domain Eukaryota; kingdom Metazoa; phylum Chordata; class Amphibia; order Gymnophiona; family Rhinatrematidae; genus Rhinatrema; species Rhinatrema bivittatum. The sequence continues at coordinate 25,794,214 of NC_042624.1, read as the reverse complement.
CTAAGCTCCTAACGGATCCCTTACTGTGTCTTTCTCTTCCTACCAGACCAGAGTTTGCAGTGTAAGACGATGCCCAGACTTCTCTACCACCGGTCAATGGCTCATTGTCACAGAGGCGAATGGGAGGCAGGAGTCGGCCGTCTTTGATGCTGTTTTGGTCTGCACTGGTCATTTTACAAAACCATATTTACCACTGGAATTGTTTCCTGGCAAGTTCTGCTTAATGTTACATTTTACTTTATAGCTCCAGCCGTACACTCATAACTTCTCTTTATGGAACAGAAAGAGAGTTACGGGAAAACCTATTTGAGATTGAAAGGAAGGCTAGGGCAAACAGCTTTTTGAGAAGGCCGAGGAATAAATAACAGAGGCCACACCATGAATAATAGTGAACTGGGCAATAAAGAGCAAATGGGGCCAGCCCGGTCCCAAGCCACAGAATGCATTAGCTGCATCATTTATATGAAATGGACTTGATGATCCCTTTTCAGACATGAGAGGTCTCTCAGGTAATGTCATCAGTCACCTATGGAAAAATGTGAGTAAACCATATTACCTACGTGCAGGCTGTGACATCAAAACAAAACTGATAACAGGAAAACCTAGTGGGGTATTCAACAATTAAATATAATCTTAAAATTGATATTCTTCATTGCTGAGTATACCGCTTGGTTAAGGTTTTCACACTCATGGTTTGTGTGATAGTATTCAGCTTTCTTGCAGGAATCAGGAAAACCAGTGTCTTATTCTCCTTGAAAATTCCTGGCTTCGGAATAAAACTGATCCCCAGCTTCCCATTTGTTTCAGAGCAAACTCGTAAATTAGCAGAGGGACATTAACTAAGGAAATCTGCCATGAAACCCAAACGTCCTCTTTTAGGTGGTTTATTTGTGTAACAGAAAAGTAAAAAAAACAAAACAGTTTGCTCCCCGTATCCTACGCAGGCAGCTCAGTATATACTTTACATTTCCATTAGCCGCCAAATATACAGCCAATGAATACATTACCCATTTCCTTGCATCCTAGTCTCATGACATCATCACCCCATAGAGCCAATCAGGCAGGAGATTTATTCCTTCCTATAAAAATATGCTGATTACTTCGTCCCTTTTCTCCATCTTAGGTCTTATCCGCCATTTTAGATCCAAGGACAGGCTGACCTTTGACCTCCTTCTTAGGTGGAGCGACATGTGATGTTTTTTCACTCTTTCAACTAGAAAAAGATATTTATCTCCTAGAAAAAGGGGAAGCATTACAGTTTCATCGTGACCCACTCCCCCAGGTTCAGGCCGAAAATCTTGTTCTCAGACTGTTATGGCTTGATCTATCATTTCTTAACCAGATCATAAGACTTAGCTGAACTAAGCAATATGTTTCTGAATCTATCTGCTCCACAATAACAGGGGGAGCTGTATAAGGAGGTAGGGTGAGGGTCCGCCTCGGGCGGCAGACGTTAGAGGTGGCAAAAGATTAATGGCCCTGCAGTGTCTATCTCAGTGCCTCACCTTACCAGAGCAGCAAATATTTAAAAGTAAAGGTGTGGTGCGAGCGTCCCACATCACCGCCATGCGCAGGCCCACCTCATGCTATACCGCTTCACTAAGCATGCGGCGCCAGCAGGGCTGAAGTGAAGTCTGTCCTGTTCAAATTGTGCCGCCTGCCGCCCCTGGTGTGTACCGTCTGCCGCTGCACTGAAAGTGCTTCCCCCCTGGGATGTAAGTTAAAAAAACAAAACTGGTTAGGCTGCTGCTGTAATATTAATATTTTTAAAAGGTTGTTGGGTGGCAGGACATAGGCATTTCCTAATGGCGCAGCTGATTGCGCTGCGGTTCGCAGGTGAAGTTCCCTCAGTTGCTCAGTGCACAAAAACGGCGGAGGCCTGTTTTCAGAAAATGGAAGAGCACAAGGAGGGGAACAGGGCCGGACGGGCAAGCCCAGGCAGCAGCAGCAGAAGAGCGTGCAGGGAGAAAGCAAACAGGGACCAGAGTCCGGGGCAGGGGCAGGGGAGGAGAGCTCTTGTCTGCAGGCTCCACACTTCTGTAGCAGCGTTAGGGTGAGCTGGTAATAAGCTCTGGCTGGAGCTGCCCTCACAGCCTCTGAATTTGGCCAAACAGCACTTTGGCTCCTCCACGTTCCCGGAGAGGAGAGAGAGAAGGACAATGTTCTTGGGGAGGGGAGAGTGGAGCAACAACTGAAAAGAGAGAGGGAGAGAGACAGGTCAGGGGGATGGTGAGAGAGAAACTGATCTGAGGGGGGGGGGGAGGGTGACTGCTGAGAGTGAGACACTTATCTGGGGAAGAGGGGTGAGAGTGCAAGAGAGTGTCCTGGGGAAGAGAGGTGACAGTAACTAGTGAGAGAGTGAGAAATTGATTTGGGGAGGAGGGTGACAGAGACTGGTGAGAGAGAGAAAGACTGATCTTGTGGGAGAGACTGATTGGTGAGAGCAAGACAGACTAATTTGGATGGGTGGGGCAACAGTGTAGGTGAGATATTGATTTTGGGGGGAAGAATGACAGTGACCGGTGAGAATGTGAGAGACTGATCTGGGGAAGAGGTGACAGTGACTGAGAGTGTGGGAGAGACTGATCTGGGGAAGAGGTGACAGTGACAGAGTGTGAGAGAGACGGATCTGGGGAAGAGGTGACAGTGACTAGTAATAGTGTGAGAGACTGATCTGGGGAAGAGGTGACAGTGACAGAGTGTGTGAGAGACTGATCTGGGGAAGAGGTGACAGTGACAGAGTGTGAGAGAGACGGATCTGGGGAAGAAGTGACAGTGACTGAGAGTGTGAGAGAGACTGATCTGGGGAAGAGGTGACAGTGACTGAGAGTATGAGAGAGACTGATCTGGAGAAGAGGTGACAGTGACTGAGAGTGTGCGATACTGATCTGGGGAAGAGGTGACAGTGACAGAGTATGAGAGAGACTGATCTGGAGAAGAGGTGACAGTGACAGAGTGTGAGAGAGACTGATCTGGGGAAGAAGTGACAGTGACAGAGTGTGAGAGAGACTGATCTGGGGAAGAGGTGACAGTGACTGAGAGTGTGAGAGAGACTGATCTGGGGAAGAGGTGACAGTGACTGAGCGTGTGAGAGAGACTGATCTGGGGAAGAGGTGACAGTGACAGAGTGTGTGAGAGAGACTGATCTGGGGAAGAAGTGACAGTGACTGAGAGTGTGAGAGAGAGACTGATCTGGGGAAGAGGTGACAGTGACTGAGAGTGTGTGAGAGAGACTGATCTGGGGAAGAGGTGACAGTGACAGAGTGTGTGAGAGAGACTGATCTGGGGAAGAGGTGACAGTGACTGAGAGTGTGAGAGAGACTGATCTGGGGAAGAGGTGACAGTGACTGAGAGTGTGAGAGAGACTGATCTGGGGAAGAGGTGACAGTGCCTGAGAGTGTGAGAGAGACTGATCTGGAGAAGAGGTGACAGTGACAGAGTGTGAGAGAGACTGATCTGGGGAAGAGGTGACAGTGACTGAGAGTGTGAGAGAGACTGATCTGGGGAAGAGGTGACAGTGACAGAGTGTGAGAGAGACTGATCTGGGGAAGAGGTGACAGTGACAGTGTGAGAGAGACTGATCTGGGGAAGAGGTGACAGTGACTGAGAGTGTGTGAGAGACTGATCTGGAGAAGAGGTGACAGTGACAGAGTGTGAGAGAGACTGATCTGGAGAAGAGGTGACAGTGACTGAGAGTGTGAGAGAGACTGATCTGGAGAAGAGGTGACAGTGACAGAGTGTGAGAGAGACTGATCTGGGAAAGAGGTGACAGTGACTGAGAGTGTGTGAGAGACTGATCTGGAGAAGAGGTGACAGTGACAGAGTGTGAGAGAGACTGATCTGGGGAAGAGGTGACAGTGACTGAGAGTGTGTGAGAGAGACTGATCTGGGGAAGAGGTGACAGTGACAGAGTGTGAGAGACTGATCTGGAGAAGAGGTGACAGTGACTGAGCGTGTGAGAGAGACTGATCTGGGGAAGAGGTGACAGTGACAGAGTGTGAGAGAGACTGATCTGGGGAAGAGATGACAGTGACTGAGTGTGTGAGAGAGACTGATCTGGGGAAGAGATGACAGTGACAGAGTGTGGGAGAGACTGATCTGGGGAAGAGGTGACAGTGACTGAGAGTGTGCGAGAGACTGATCTGGAGAAGAGGTGACAGTGACTGAGATTGTGCGATACTGATCTGGGGAAGAGGTGACAGTGACTGAGAGTATGAGAGAGACTGATCTGGAGAAGAGGTGACAGTGACTGAGAGTGTGCGATACTGATCTGGGGAAGAGGTGACAGTGACAGAGTATGAGAGAGACTGATCTGGAGAAGAGGTGACAGTGACTGGGAATGTGGGAGAGACTGATCTGGGGAAAAGGTGACAGTGACTGAGAGTGCGAGAGAGACTGATCTGGGGAAGAGGTGACAGTGACTAGTAATAGTGTGAGAGTGATCTGGGGAGGAGGGGGTGACAGTGGCTGGTGAGAGCAAGAGAGAGACTGAACTGTGAGGAGGGGGTGACAGTGGCTGGTGAGAGAGTTACTGGTTTGGGGGTGAAGGGTGACAGTGGCTGGTAAGAGCGAGAGAGAGACTGAACTGTGAGGAGAGGTTACAGTGGCTGGTGAGTGAGCAGTGTTGGCCTTTGGATAGGATGTGCTGGGCGATTGCTCTGTGCACTATCAGCACAACCTATCCTATGCAGCTCGAATAGAATCCTGGAGGGTCCTCAGCAGACCCCATCCCAAGCCCTGAGATTGTGTGTGTGTGCACGCGCATGTGGTCATGTGTGTGTTTTTAAGAATGAACATATGTGTGAGAACCTGTGACACATATGCACACACCTGAGTAGGTGTGCGAGGGAGTGAGAGAGAACCTGTGTATGTGAGAGAAAGGGAGTATGGGTGTGCATATGAGAAGGAGTGTGTGAGAGATTAAACATGTGTAAGTGTGTCTGAGAGAAAGGATAAGGTTTGTGTATCCTACTATCCCCCCCCCCCACCTCTCCAGCAATCCATAATAATCTCAGTGACTGGAAATGAAAACATCCCAGGTATGGAGATATCTGTAATCTTTATTAGTTTTAATTATTGGGTGGTGTTTATTTCTGCTGTTTTGAAATATTTTATTGATGTTTTGGGAAAATTCTAAAATTTTTAAATTATCTTGGATGTTCTATTCATCAGATGATTTCAAATATTTATTAGCATTGTTTTACTATTATGATTTATATTTCTTGATTATATTGTTTTATGGTTTTATGGAGAATGGTAAAGTTGTGCTACATATAGCATCTGGCTTGTGGTTTCCAGTTCACATTTCTATTTATGCTTTATGGTCTCTTTATTCTGTATTTGTTTCCATACCCGTGGGAATATTTTCTGAAATCTGAGAGGTATTAAACATTTGAATATGATCTTTATCCATTTTCTAAATTTGAGACACTACTGTCAAACAATTTAAAAAATATTTTGGTTGGGTGACTACTGGCTAGAACTGGCCAAGACTTTATTGCATATAGGCATTTTAGGAGTTTTTCTTGAATGTTTTATAACCAAGTTGCCAGATACCGTCAATATAAGGTATGCAAAGTCTAGGGGAGTGCTCTATTTCTTGTGCAGTTAGACAAAATTTGAAGTTTGTATTAGCGGTATTTGGCTCACTTCTGCTGATAAAGTGTGGTCTAGGGATACATGATTGATTATCAAAAATTACCAAAAAAAAAATTCCATACGGATACTTATCATCTCAGGACCGATGATTGTAAATGATCCATGCTGGTATAAGTACTGAACAAAAGTTGGGGGAAGCTGGAAACAGAGGAGAGGAGGGATGTCCAGTCTCCCTAGCACCAGAACAGCTGAGAGACAATAACTGCAAAGTGCCCTACCCAGCTGGAATGGATCGAGAGATGAGCCGGGTGAAGTCAATGATGGGCGACTGCCAGTTAAAAAACTCACGGCAGTGCGTCGCACCGCTGATGCCGGCGTGCGGCTTTTCTTAGCATTCACTGTCTCCCTTGAAGTTGATGGGGAGAAAGAGGAAGGCGAAGATAATCTCATCTTCACCAGTCACAAACAGAGGCCTAAAGGATAATCATGTCCTACGTCTGGTGGAGTCGCCTAATGAGGACAGTTTGGGGGCATCTTTAGCAGCCTCCTTGAGTCCTGGTGAAGGGCCATCTTCACCTCCTCAGCCTTTGACTACATCCTTACTAGAAGTTAATCAGACACAAGAAACTTTGCCAGTAAGTAGTAAGGCTATAAAGATATTTGTTACTCTGCAACTGGAATTTTAACATCTAATCAAGTGTCTGTTACGGGGAGTGAAATGGAAAGTGGGAAAATGTATAGGCAAAATTTACTGCCTATCAATCCCCCTAATAATGTCACTCTTGATGTGGAAACACACGCTCTCTCAAGTGACACAAGTTCAAAACGCCTTCTCTCTACTACATAATGATGAAGCTCTTGTGGAAGAGATTGAAATGGTATCTGAAAAGAAAGAAGAAACCTAATGCATACAGAAATTCCAAAATACAATCAACACAATCAATAACCAAAGGAAAAAGCTCATTGTGCTGGGTGACTCTGTCATCAGAGGCACTAATTTGGGAATTCTTTTAGAGGGAAACACTACAGTTATAAGCCTCCCAGGATCATCAGTCAGCAGAAATGCTATTCAGATAGTCAAAGTGATCAAAGAAGAAAGCAAAGACTTTAAAGTTGATATTATCATCCATCTGGGAACCAATGACCTTGCTAGAAACAGCATCCAAGAGGTAAAGAGAGATTTCCAGTTTCTAGCTAAGCAGATTAGCCACATAGCGACAACCATTGCCTTTTCAGAAGTGTTACCTGTTCATGGAAAGGGGAAGGAGAAGCTAAGCCATATTAATAACTTCAATACATGGCTCAAATCCTGGTGTAAGGAACAAAGTTTTGGATTTATTGGGGGCTGGGGCTGTGTATGGAACAGTAAAAAGTTCTTTGTCAAAGATGGCTTACATCTGTCTGTCAGTAACACACAGAGAGAAACCATGTACTTACAAAGTTCTTTTAATTTATTCAAACACTCTTACTATAAACACCTATCTAAACAATTAAAAACTTACTAGCACACACATGCCCATACATAATATTTAAAACACAATATTGCACAATATTTTCCTTTTTTACATACAAAATTTCTATTACAAAATTTCCATTAAATGAGTTGCATATGATTACTGTTGATTGCGATCTCTTACTCATATATGTTCTTCACGGATATCATTAAATACTCATTTCCTTCATTAGTATAGTTCTCATCAATATCATATTCATCTAAAGTGCAAAGTCTAACAAAGATCTCTTTGTTTCACCCTTTATCATAAGGGCTTCCTCAGGGACAATACATAATTTTATCGCTGTATCCTTTCTTCAAATTATATCCTATAATCAAAACATTTAATTTACTCCTATACCGCAAAGAATAAAGATTTTTAAAAAAAATATTTTAATCAATAACCCATATCTCACCTAATCATATCACAATGTGGCTCTCAACTCCAATCGACAATATGGCTCGTTCAAATCCAATCCGTTACTCATATCTTCATACACAACCACTGTTTACAATAACGAACTTCAAATATCACACTAGTTCATATTCTTTACTTCAATTGAATTTATCTATAAATAAAATGGATGAATACATTGCATTAAACCCAAACTAAAAACAACAACCAACCTTTACCACCGCACCATATCCGATTCCAGCTGCCAGGTACTTCCAAACTCACTTGTTACCGGAACTGACGTACTACTCCGTCATTCACAAAACGTCATTGTGCACCAGTTCCCTCAGTTCTTATAAAGTGAAGCAAATCTAGATACACCTGTCCTAATTACCTACACATGGATCCCATATACAAGATTAACAATACCACAACAAGCTTCAACCTAAATAAAAATTGCACTATGTATTTAACAATGTTCATCTCTGCATAGATCGCATCACTAGCCCAACAATAATCAAAAATTTTGACAACCCTACACGATAATATTTAAAGCCCAATTCCTAGCTCACCAATACTCAAACATCCTCCAGAATCATTCACAGAAAAGCTTTCCATTCAATCGGCCCATTAAGGCAGTGCGGAGCTACCGTGTGCTAATTAAAGATAAAACGCTGTTCAATTTTTCTTAGTACTGCAGATAGATCACCTCCATTATTAAGACCAACCTGTTTGATAACAAAAAAATGAATATCACTCAAAAAATGTTTCTTTTCCACCCAATGGTCTACCAAAGGGGCATGTGCTCTCAAAGATTTAATCAGACTTCTATGTTCAATGATACGAAACCTGATAGGACTTACAGTTTGGCCCATGTAAAACACCTCAGGTATCTTATAAGGATGATCTAGATTATGGTGTTAAAAAATCTTACATTAAGCCTGATACATCACATCGAATGCATACACACGTTGCTCTCTGCTTCAACGGCAGGGGGAAAAGTGTAAAACAGGATTTATATTCAGAAGCATATGAGAGAGAGAGAGAGAGAGAGAGAGAGAGAGAGAGAGAGAGAGAGAGAGAGAGAGAGACTAGTCATAATGTCATCTCCCTCGATAGGTATTTGTATCCCTATAGTAGGCCCACCTAGTAACTCGAGGTGAGGGTTAGGTAGTAGTGTAGGGGGTTAGGGGCCACTTTGATATTCAAAGTGAGACGTATGAACAGAACAGTGGTCTCTTGTGAAGATTTGATGACCTTCAGAGTGAGGAAATTCACTCCAAGATGAGATTTGGGCAATGTTCTCTCAACCTAGCTTGATGGACTCTCTACCTGGGTAACAGAATGTGAAAACTGCACCTGATAAGTTGTTTAGTTTGTGGTACAGCTTTTAAACTGCTTTTCCTAGCTGAAACCTTTAAGGCATGATAAATCTGCTGATCAGGGATCTCAATTCTCCCCCTTTCTTCCTGAGACAGAGCAGAAGAAACTCTTCTTATTTACAAGTAGATTTTAAAAGCCCTGGGCGGGAGTTATGTGCGTGGCCGGGCCCTGTGCGCACCGTGTACATTTTTATAAAGGGCCCGGCCACGCGTGTAACCCCTGTTACGCGCCTACGTGCCAGGCCTTTGAAAAGGGGAAGACCGGGAGCCGTGGTCTGGGTGATGGGCCGGGGAAGCGCACACCGGCAGCCGGCCGGCACGCAAAGATTACTTCTACTCCTCTGGAGCAGTAAGTATCAAAATAAAACATTTAGGGATAGTTAGGGTAGGTTTAGGTGGCGGGAGGAGAGGGGACAAGGGAGGAAGGATAGAGTTAGGGAGGTCTGATTGCGTCACCGCATGCATTTTTCTAAAATTACCTCCCTCTGTGCGCGGAGCAGGCTACCCGCCCACATATGCGCACGCGGACATGAAAATCCCTCGCGCATGTGTGCGGAACCCGTGTTTTATAACATGCACATCCATGTGTCCACGCCAGGAACCGTGTTATCAGGGTTTATTACAAAACAACAGAAATGAGATTTATCTGAAAAAATCAAGATTCATTTTTGCCACTGATTTCTCCCATTTTAATTCTTGATCTAATAAACACTGATAAATTGCCAGGAAAAATAAAATAAAAACTGAAAACGAAGTTCCCTAAATAACTAGCAGGAACAAATACATCACAATAAATGACACAAAAAATATGTTGCTCCCAAATATTGAAATAGCATCTGACACTAATATTATTTCATTTCACATAATCCTACCTTCTTAGTATTGCTAGCAGGTTCCTATTTAGCAGTCATACTTAATTTATCTTTCTCTGCAGTCGGGATCATATATATAATGATTGCTCCTCCTTGGAATTTAAACCATGTACTTTTGTAGAATTTTGTAGCACATGCAAGGTTATTACTTCCCATTTATTCGCCTCTCACTGCCCGGCAGTTTATCATGTTTTGTACCATTAACTGCATCAGGGGCTTTGCATAGCAAACTGTCCCGCCTCAAAAATGCTTTGAAGATGCTCTGTAAAAACACACAAAATGACAGTTGTAATCACTTCTCTTATTGTGTCAGCACGTATAACAAAGATCGCCAAACTTACGTTTGTAGCAGCGTTATTCAAATCATGGCAACAGCAGCAGCCATCTTTAAAATCACAAGGTTACCCAGGGTTCACAATATAAGGAAGTACTTTTATTCCTTAGCCATATCGCCTCATCTTAAAGAAAAACAGCTAGTGGATTCAGTTCAAACCCCTTGGGGACACAGATTGCGTTTGACAGATCCAGTCTTGTTCCCTCTGTACTAGTATCCGAACCCGATTTCCCCCTCTCTCACGCCACTCTGTTTGAACTTGCGCCAAAACAGTCCATTTGATATCTGAAAAAATGTGATCGTATTGTAAACAATATGATACCATGGGGACCGCTAGAGAAAAGGACCCAAGATCCAAGGAGAAAGGGTACTAGTCCCAAAGAGCTGACCTGTGTGAGGAAGAGTTGGAAAGAGATTCTGAGTTTTGCTGGTGCAGTGTCTTGAAGTGTACCAGATTTTTTGATTTTGTGTTCCTGTCACCAGTTTTAGTTTTATTTTGAACAACAGCTTTGAGAGTATGAGTGATTTTTGTTTTGTATGACTGGAAGGATGTGCAGAAGAGCCCAGGATACAGACAAAAACTTGAGAGCTCATTATTGAACGTTACCTGGCTTGGTAAGTTAGCAGGATAAAACTTAGGTGGCTAAGTTATCCTAAATATTCAGCAGCACAATTAAGCAGTTCACCCACCATTTCTTTGGCCTTACCTCCTCTCACTGGGCCACAGTCCCGTGTTTGCAAGAGAGGGACATAAGGTAAAAAAAAATCGTGGGTGAACCGCACAATAGCAAGAAGTGTTGAAGCGGCGTTTAGCATATTCAATGGCGCAGTGAGTTCGGGCTACGATTTGTGAAGGAAGGAAAGCAAACTGTGAGACGTTAAGCACAAGTTTATTTATTTTATTTTATTTATTGTTTTTGTTATACCGAGTTTCATGATAGGCATCACATCAACCCGGTTTACAAATAACAAGGAGTGTAAAGCATAACGTAATGTAAAAAACAATATTTTCAATAAGAACCTTGAACTTTAAATACAGTGAATCAGAAAAAGGGAGAGGGAAAGTTACAAAAAACAAGGAAAATAAACTTGGGATGGAAGGGGAGAAATTGAACAGCACAATATTTACATTTCAGCCTATTGATACATTAGAATAGCAAGTGAAAAAATAAGACTATGAAACGGTACATAGGTAATCAAATGAATAAATATGACACAGTTGTGAATGGTAATAGTATGATAAATATTCAGCAGGAATTAGTGTTACAAGAAAGAAGAAAGAAAGTGTTACAAGAAAGAAATCTGATCAGGCGGAAGTGAAGGCCTTAAGTACAGAAAACAACAGAGGAATGCAGTTAGTCTGATACTGAAATGATAACAACATGAGACAGCGGACCACTATTTGTGAAATCACTTGTTAGGCTCTATAACTAAGACAACAAATTAAGGCCTAGATTTTCTAAGATGCCGCGGCGTTGTGAATCGCGCGGTACAGGGGGGCAGGGGGTGATGCAGGGGGCGGGCCTATGATAGCCAGCAGTGATTGCACCTCCGCGGTGCGATTGCTGCTGGCTTTTGCACCCAATAGAGCCATCGTAAAAGGTGGTGCTACTGGGCGCGAAATTGGAAGCGAAAAGGCTCCTTACCTTTTTGCCGTCCACACTGTCTTCGTGGCGTCCACCTCGGTGCCGCTCCGACTCCTCCTGTTCTGGTCTTGACGCCGCCCTTTTTTAGTGATCGCACGCAAAAAGGGACTTTTCGTGTGCGATCGCTTTGAAAAATGACCCCCTAAGATACGTATGGAAATTTAAAAGAGCGATGCCCCTGAAGAAGCCCTAAGTATCAGGGTGAAACGAGGCTCTCGTTGGACAAAATTTCTTTATTTGAAAGGAGACACAAGATTCAAACTATTGCCCGACTCAGGCCGAGTTTCGCCCCCCACGGGGCTGCCTCAGGGGCTGTATGTAGATTTATTATAATTTCTATGTTCAATATATTCATATATCATGATACAAGTGTCTGATAACCTCTACTTGCTGACCCAATCGCGATTTTTGCTTCGGGGGAAAAAAACTTCTCAAAGCGCTACTCCGCCGTAGCGTTAGATTAATTAGACTGTAAAACAAGACGGTCTCCGCTCAATGCAGAATTCTTGTCAATACATATCACGTCATTTCATTTTTCATTTATTAAAATTTATTAGTCGCCTACCACAAGGAGGCCTAGGCGATTTACATCAACATACATAATAAAAACATGAAATTAACATGTACAATAACACACAATTTTCATATGTTTCACAGAAACAATAATGCTCAATATCATTTAAATTGAATGAATAATCGGTCACTCAAAATATATATCATTATCCTCACATCTTTGAGAGGATTTATTCTGCTAACACCACTCTAAAATATATTGTATGCACGTCGGAGTAAATACTCTTTCAATAACTGTTTAAATTTTTTCACATCATCCAAAGACCTAAGTTCAAATGGAATGAGATTCCATTGTGTAGGTGTAGGAATGGAAAAGGAGCTCTCCCGAGTACTATAAAAGTGAGCTTGTTGAACAGATGGAATTTCTAAAAGATTCAATTGGGATGATCTTAAGCATCTTACAGGTTTATAAATGCGTAAAAGGGCATTTAGCCAGTAAGAGGAATCTGAAGCTAAAAGCTTAAAGACAACCATGACTATTTTATATATAATGCGTTCAGTTACTGGTAACCAATTAAGACTACACAGGACTGGAGAGATATGATCACAACATTTAGAATGGGATACAAGACGCGCAGCCGAATTGAGTAATAATTGTATCGACTGTAATGTAACTTTAGGAAGACCAATGAACAGACTATTACAATAGTCTATGTGTGGAAAAATGATAGCACGAGTTACAAACAGGAAATCTCGAACATACAGTAATTGCCTTAACCCTGCAATAAGACGGAGCTTGAAAAATCCACTTTTAATAAGAGATCTGATATGAGGACGAAAAGACAGAGTAGAATCAAGTAAAACTCCTAAACTCCTAATGGGTTTATCTATAGGAAATGAGATGTCATCAATACAAATTGAATCATGAGAAGGTGTACAATGAGGACGGTGAATCAGTAAGATATTAGTCTTGTTGGTATTCAGCATAAGTTTATTTTGTTTTAACCAATGCATAATGGAGTCTATTAGGGATGTGAATCGTGTCCTCGATCGTCTTAACGATCGATTTCGGCTGGGAGGGGGAGGGAATCGTATTGTTGCCGTTTGGGGGGGTAAAATATCGTGAAAAATTGAAAAATCGAAAAATCGCAAAACCGGCACACTAAAACCCCCTAAAACCCACCCCTGACCCTTTAAATTAAATCCCCCACCCTCCCGAACCCCCCCCAAATGAGTTAAATAACCTGCGGGTCCAGCGGCGGTCCGGATCGGCAGCGGTCCAGAACGGGCTCCTGCTCCTGAATCTTGTTGTCTTCAGCCGGCGCCATTTTCCAAAATGGCGCCGAAAAATGGCGGCGGCCATAGACGAACACGAATGGACGGCAGGAGGTCCTTCCGGACCCCCGCTGGACTTTTGGCAAGTCTCGTGGGGGTCAGGAGGCCCCCCACAAGCTGGCCAAAAGTTCCTGGAGGTCCAGCGGGGGTCAGGGAGCGATTTCCCGCCGCGAATCGTTTTCGTACGGAAAATGGCGCTGGCAGGAGATCGACTGCAGGAGGTTGTTCAGCGAGGCGCCGGAACCGCAGGTTATTTAACCGCCGCTGGACCCGCAGGTTATTTAACTCATTTGGGGGGGGGTTCGGGAGGGTGGGGGATTTAATTTAAAGGGTCGGGGGTGGGTTTTAGGGGGTTTTAGTGTGCCGGCTCACGATTCTAACGATTTATAACGATAAATCGTTAGAATCTCTATTGTATTGTGTTCCATAACGGTTTAAGACGATATTAAAATTATCGGACGATAATTTTAATCGTCCTAAAACGATTCACATCCCTAGAGTCTATACACAAATGCAATGTATCAGAAGTAACCTGCCATGACTGTTGTACCTTAATATAAAACTGAATATCGTCCGCATAGATTTTAAATCCATCAGTAATAATGGTCAACAATTTTGCAATAGGGGCCAAATAGATATTAAACAACAAAGCAGACAAGGCAGAGCCTTGTGGGACCCCGGCTTTTAACAATTGAGGGGATGACAATTGAAAATTAAATCTAACCATTTGAGACCGATCTGAAAGATAACTTTTAAACCAAGTAAATACTGTCGCAGAAATACCACATTCCTGCAAATGAGACAACAAAATCTGATGGTCAATAGAGTCAAATGCAGAAGTAATATCGAGAGACACCAACAAGAACTGATCACCTCTATCAAGATTCCTTTTAAGAGAGTCAACAAGTGAGATAAGAAGTAATTCTGTGCTGAGACCACAACGAAATCCAAATTGATGCGGACTTAAGATCTCATTAGTTTCCATGAAGTCAGTCAGTTGTTTAAGAACAATACCTTCAATCACTTTTGCCAATATAGGAAGAGAAGAAATGGGCCTGTAGTTAATCAAATTGCCACTATCTAAATTTGCCTTTTTTATTAAAGGTTTCACCACCGCTGATTTCAATGCCTTAGGTAATATACCCACAGACAATGAAGCATTCACAATGTGTGTGATAGAGACTTTCAGAAGAGTAAAAATTTCTCTGAAAGTAACTGTTGAAATATTCAAAATGGGACAAATGGTATTATTCAGCTGTAAAATTACATTCAACATTTCCATAGAGGAAACTAATTCAAACTCTGTCCAAGTAGGAGCATTACCAATCGTAGAGTGACTGAAAGAAACATTCACATCTTTAAAATACAACAAAAGATTTTCTAGCTTAACTGAGAAATGTTTTGCAAACATATCAGCCGAAAGAGAAGAATCAAGGCTGATTGGTTTCTGTACATCCGATAACTTATGAACTAAATTAAATAAAGCTTTCAGGCAATTACCTAATTCATGTATTTTTTTGGAATAATATTCCTTTTTAGCGGTTAAAGTATCTAATTGATATTTAGCTAAAGCTTCACGAAATAATAACACATTTTCTCGAGAAGGATATTTTGACCATTTGCATTCAATTTTCCGTAGACGTTGACGTGATAATATTAAAGCTGAGTTATTCCACGGCCTAGACCTAATAATCTTTTGATTAGAAAAAGAACAAACCTTCAACGGGGCAATAGAATTCAAGGAAGTCATTAGATAAGCAACCCAGTCATCAAAAAAGGCATTAATATCACTAGCTTCAGAAACATCAGGAATTGTAGTAAAATGATCTTTTAATTTGTTGATATCAACAAAGGATCTTTTCAAAAAATTTACATCATAGATCAAATGTTGATTACCACATTTGCATATAAAAGGGAGTAACATCTAAAACAAATTCATTTAAAATATAAAATCTACAGCATATCTGTCTCGCAAAAAGCTAAAATAAAATTAAAATTATGGATCAAAACACATCCTAAAATATACAAAGTGACCACTAAAAATTATAATAAAAGGAAATAAATACAGCAGAGTCAAAAGCTTGGTTAAAAAGCCAGGTTTTGACTCCTTTTTTTTTAAAAACTCTGATATCCGTTTCCATCCTCAGCTGTGGTGGTAAAGAGTTCCAAAGGTTGGGACCGGCAATAGATAAAGCTCTCTTTCGTACAGTGTTCATATGAGCAGATTTTATTGTCGGAATTGGAAGTAGCCCGGAGTTCGCAGATCTGGTTACTTGTGCTGGTACGTGAAAGTGTAGTGCTGCATTTAACCAGATGACCTTCTCTTTGTAGAGGGATTTATGTATTAATGTAAGTGCTTTGTATTGTGATCTGTATCCCATAGGGAGCCAATGAAGCTCTTTCAGTACAAGGGTGATGTGATCAAATTTCTTTGTGTTAGTCAATACCCTTGTGGCTGAATTCTGCAAAAGCTGTAGCGGTCGTATAGTGCTAGCAGGAAGGCCCAATAGAAGAGTGTTACAATAGTCTAATTTAGTAAAAACCAATGCTTGTAAAATTGTCCTAAAATCATTGGGGTATAAAAGATGTTTTACTCTCTTTAGGATATTCAGTTTAAAATATCCATCTCTAACTGTTTTATTTATCCATTTTTTGAGGTTTACTTCACAATCTAGTGTTATTCTCAGATCTCAAATATCCAGAGTGATAGGATAAACTTTTGCAGTTTCCAATATTTCAAGTTTTTATTTATTTATTTTATTTAACATTTTTTTTATACCGACAACCGTTTGCACATCGTATCGGTGTACAATGAAACTCAAAACAGATAGGCAGAGCCTTTACATGGAACATTAATTATAAAATTTGAATTAAAAGGTATAACTGGTAGACTTTCAGGAAACAAAAGGAAGGCAGGGCAATTCCTGGAACAGTAGCTGTAAAATTAGAGATAAAGGTGTTTCAAAAAAAAGTTCCTCAATGGACTTAATTTTGGGCAGATATATATAAAATTTCCATTTTTTTATCATTGAGTTTTGTTCATTTCAGATAAAACTTTTTTAATAGCGACTAAATAAATATCCCAAATTTTTAAAGTGGAACCAGTAGAGTTTTCAATAGGGATAAAATCTGCACATTGTCAGTATTGATAAAATATGTAAGATTAAGACCAGTTAAAAGTTTGCAGAGTGGGAACATATAAATATTAAAAAGCATAGCAGAGAGTGAAGATCCTTGAGGGACACCATAAGGAAGATTAAAAATATTGGATTCAGCATTATTAATCTTAATTTTAAAAGATCTGTTTTCCAAATAGGATTTAAACCAGGAAAATGTGTTTTCTTGTAGTCCAATTTCATTCAATCTATCTAGCAAAGTAGTATGGTTTACTGTGTCGAATGCTGAAGAAATATTCAGCATTATCAAAAAAATATGTTTGACCATTATCCGTTCCTCTTAAAATGGTATTATGTTATGCCCCTAATAGGGTTTCAGTACTATCTGAATCCTTGTTACGATGGAAAAAGCAGGTTATGTGTTTCTAGATGTTCTGAGAGTTGATTATTCACAACTTTTTCAAGAAGTTTAGCTAAGCATTATCTAAGGTTAGATAAATCAGAAGGATCCAAATTGGGTTTCTTTAACACTGGTTTCACTATTGTGCACTTAAGTTGGTTTGGGACTAAACCTTCAGTTAGAGAAAGATTAACAATATCAGCAATAGGTTTGGTGATAATGCTAGGAATTGTGTAAAATATTGGTGTAAACCAATTGTTGAAAATAAAAAGAAAGTGTGGCATCTATAATTGCCTAAGGACCTCTGATTCAATATAGATTGTCTATTTCATAGTGCATTGATAATAGAGTTTTAATCATAAATTGTAAGCTTAGGTTTTTCCATGTATTTATGTTGCATAAAATTGTATTTATTATTTACAAGCATTTATGTACCATCCTTGAGTAATGGTCAGGGCAGTTTATAAAGTAAAAACAAACATAGTATCTCAGACATACAGTATCTAAAAAAATTGCAGTAATATATCTTAAAATAAAAATTACAGAAGTAGTATCAATAAATCTCTTGGGTTATTTAATATCCTAAGCTACTTTAACAGCCATGTTTTAAACTCCCGCTTAAATGATTTGAAATCAGTAGATATTTGTAGAGCCTCAGGCATTATATTCCATAGTTTGGGACTAGCTACAGAAATATCTCTTTCCCAAATCTCACAGAAGTGAGCATATTCAAAAGCCATTTAGGCAGATAACTCAGAGTGGAAATAGGCTGTTTGGGACAGTTTCGTGTACTGCGAAGATTCATTGGTTGTTTTATCGCGGTGCACGATGTTTTCGCCATTTGCGGAAATGGATTCGCAAATCGGGAAAACATCGTGAATGGCGAAAACATCGCGTGACGCGATGTTTCCCCACTGCACGAAAAATGCCTTATTTGCATGGGACACGCCCCCTCATGCGTTACCACTGCGATATTGGAAAATGAGGCCCTAAATGGCAAATGTGGCATATTCAGCCACTTATCTGTCTAAATTATACTTTGATAAGTACTTGTATGATGATAGTTTAGCCGGGTAAAAGAGGGGCATTCTGGGGGCGTCATGGGGAGAGGCTGAGTTAGCCAGCTAACCTAGTCAAATATAGAGTACATCCGGCTCGCTTAGCTGGATAACATTAGGCCGATAACTTTAGGCCTGCTTCAGGCCTTTCATCCCCTCACCCCACATCTCAGGAAAGGCAAAATGTCCCAGTATCGCCGCCCTCCCTCCCCGCCAACAAACCCCTTCCTCTCACTAAAATCTAACACAGAGGCCAGGCCTTTCCTTGCCCTCCCCAAATGTACATTAGTATCCGCCTCATGGCAACAATTATTAGGTGAGGGGATACAGCAAATTGGGCTATAGGCTCTTTTAGTAGTTTTTTTTTTAACCAAAAGTGCTATTTACCTGGATATCTTTTTTTTAATATATCTAGATAATATATCTATAAGATAGCTGGATATATTCAATAATATGGTGCACTGTTGAATATGCCTCCAAAGTTTGATGGATAAGTTTATCCAGCTAACTTTGCTATCCAGACTGTGTCTGAATACAGACCTCCAATATTAATTTCTTTATTCTGGTTACCTATACAATCTCAGATCCAATATACTATACTGACCTTAATTCATAAGATCATTAACCACCAAGATACTGAATGAATAGGAGCAGTTTTACATTTATATATGCAACAGAGAACTCCAAGATCATCTGCATCTGTCAAAGGTGGCCAATATTTAGTAGGCCGTTCAGTGGACAAGTTATACAGCTAAGGATAGCCAGATAATCTGTCCCTTATATTCAGCATGATAAATGTCCCACTGAATACACTTCCTTAAAGTTATCCAGCAACATGTAGCTGCTGATATGGCACTCAGCGCACAGAGAATAGAAAAGTAGCCCTCTCCCAGGGATACCTAAAGAGAGTTAGCCACTCCGCACTGGTAAGCAAGAGGACTCCTTTCATCCTCCAGTCAAAAGGAGTTTGGAGAGCTAGCCCAGGTTCCTGTCCTGAAGAGTACAAAGAAGTTTATGTGCCTATCCCTACCAAACTTGTATATTAAGGAGAGGTTACACATATAGCTTTGTGTCTCACAAATCCTTTCCTTTCCTTACTGCTTTCATTGTCTACTCCCACCTGCCTTTGCAACACTCAGGGATCCTACCTAGGATCTCCACAGCTTGCTTCACTCATTGACTTTCTATAGTCTACCTGATCTGGGTATGGCTAGCTTCCGTTTTTGTTTTTTTCCATTCTCTTTCTGAAAAGTTCATAATGTAAATATGACCCTGACTAGAGTCACTAAGCAGTGTAGTAGAAATTTCTGGAGGGTTCCAGCCTTCCAGGTTTATTAAGGAGTGCGCTCAGGACCAACTAGGGGTCACTCCTGCCCCATGGGGGACCTTGACTCTTCAAAAGAGGATAAGAAGGGATCTGGAGATTATGTTTGAATTTTAGCAAGGAAGAGTAGGGTTTCATCGAGGGAGCAGGACTTAAGCCTTCAACGTTTGCTGGGGAGGAGCTGTGCCAGGGAGTGTGGAAGAGTTGAAGAGGAATTTGCTTTGGAAAGTGGCTTTTGACTGCAGCTAACCCCAAGTATCAAAGCTGCTGCTTTGATACTTGGGGTTTACTGCCCTTTTAAGGATCACAACAGGCAGCAACACGTGTTCCCGGCATCATCATGACATTTACTAAAGTGCCTTACGTTAAAATGGTGCACCCATGCGCCAGTTTAATGCACTTAGTAATTAGGCCTCTAGACTTGACGACCAAGATACTGAGTCCTATTCCAAACATGTTCTATGATGTTTGCTTGAACTGTTCTTCTTTTTCCCTTCAGGAATAGGTACGTTCAAAGGCCAGTACTTCCACAGCCGAGAGTACAAAACTCCAAGGACAGAATTCCACGGGAAGAGAATACTTGTTGTTGGACTGGGAAATTCCGCAGCTGACATTGCAACGGAGCTCAGTTACGTTGCTGACCAGGTACAATTCTTTTCCCGTATGTGCTGACTGCAGAGGCATAAAATGAGAGATATATATGTTCCATGGTTGCCCAGGAGCAAAGAAGAATAAACAATGTTACATGATTAGGAAATACTAAAATAATTTTTAAAAAAGCCTGTGATTCAGTCATAGGCAGAGATTGGGGATGCATGGGGGGAAGGGACAATGCCCTTCTCTCCAAATGTAAGAAGTCAGTGCAACCAGTCTAAGGTCCGAGGTGCTGGCCGCAGGGTACAGACTGAGTCAGCACCTGATTTGCTGTGCTGCAGTGGCCCTGCCCCTCAAGGCTTGTCTAAAGGAGGTGGGGCCTGGGAGCAGAGTGGCTTTACTTGTTGGGTAGCTGGTGGCGGGAGGAATGGAGCTGGTGGGGGTTTCCCTACCTCCGTCAGCCAATAAAAAGGCATTGTTAGCAACTGAGGTGAGGGATATGGGGGTAGGGAACAGGGAACAGGGAAAGGAAGGTGGCAAAGGCGATGGGAGAATGGAGGGAGATGAGAAGGGAGAGGGAGAGATGGAGATAGAGGGAATTGCAGAGCATGAAGGAGTGGAGGGTGAAAGGTGGTTAGAGTGCACCACACTCACACTCCCCCCCCCATCTTCACACCTCCCCCCACACATACTTTCACATCTTTTCCCCCCTCACCCTCTCATATACCCATCACACCCCCAGCCCTCACACACACCACGCACGCACAGCAAGACCAACCTACCCCGACACCTACTCCCCCACCCCTGAAGCAACCACAAGAGAGACAAACACCCACCAATCCCAGAGCAACACAGACATGCCTCGCCCCTCCCACAAATTAAGTCAGCAACCTATGTCAACAGGGCCAATATTCAAAAGATATAGGAGGAGCCTAACTTAAGGAGTTAGGTGCCTTAGTCTTCCTAAATGAAAATATTAGGTGGCCAAAAAAGTGGGCATGGCCAGGGGAAGTAAGTTAGGCACCTAGCGCTAACATACAGAGAGACCTGGCTACACAAACGTCTGTGATCCTGCAAGGACTTCTGGTTATTACAGAAGATGCAACCTGCCAGATAGACCCAGCTACCATTGTCAGATACCCTGTGTCACCTCCTGGGCTTCTAAAGTTTCACATTTACTCATATATTCCGGCAGCCCCAACACTCATTGTTATATCAAGCAAGTATGATGCTATGAGCACTGAGACATGCACTGCTAGATCATACTTCTTCTCGCTTCAGTTTTAGCAACCATGGGACCTCTGTGACCGCTCTAAGCCGGTATTGGTACCTTAAGGTACTTCCTCCTCTGCTCTGGTTATTTTGTTGGTTCTTTCAAAATCCCTTTCCCCTTCATTACTTGCTGACTTTTGGTCTTACCCTGGCCATGTCATGCTTTACACATCTGAGGCCATCCATGGCCTTACCCATCTAGTTATCTTTAAAGATTTCATAGAAACATAGAAACATAGAAGTGACGGCAGAAGAAGACCAAAAGGCCCTTCCAGTCTGCCCAGCAAGCTTTCACACCTATTTGTTTTCATAATCTGTTACTCTGACCGTTGAGGTCAGGGCCCTTATTGGTAACTTTTTGGTTCCAATTCCCTTCCACCCCCACCATCGATGCAGACAGCAGTGCTGGAGCTGCATCTAAGTGAAGTATCTAGCTAATTGGTTTGGGGTAGTAACGCCGTAATAAGCAAGCTACTCCCGTTTGTTTACCCTGCATGTGCAATTCAGCCATTGTTGGTTGTCTAAATAAAAATCCTCTTTACTTAATTCCCTCTGTTGCTGAAGCAGTGAGCTGCGCTGGATACTTATTCCAAGTCAAGTAACATGCTTAATTGATTCGGGTAGTAGCCACCGTAACAAACAAGCTACACCCATGCTTATTTGTTTACCCAGACTATGTAATTCATTCCTTGTTGGTTGATGCTGATATAAATCATCTTTTCTTCATTCTCTCTGCCGTTGAAGCAGAGAGCTATGTTGGATGTGCATTGCAAGTGAAGTATCAGGCTTATTTGATATGGGGTAGTAACCGCCGTAACAAGCCAGCTACTCCCATGCTTATTTGTTTACCCAGACTATGTAATTCATTCCTTGTTGGTTGATGCTGAATATAAATCATCTTTTCTTCATTTTCCCTGCCGTTGAAGGAGAGCTATGCCGGATGTGCATTGAAAGTGAAGTATTCAGTAACCGCTGTAACAAGCAAGCTACTCCCCTGCTTTTTTGTGGATGCAAATCCTTTTTTCCACATTTCCTCTTGCCGTTGAAGCATAGAACAATATTGGAGTCGCATTAACTGTGTGTATGTTTATTGAATAAGGATATTAATCTCCAGGTAGTAGCCGTCATTCCCGCAAGCAAGCCACCCCTTGCCTCTTCTCTTCATTCACATCCTCTAGACTTTATGGATCCACAGTGTTTATCCCACGCCCCTTTGAAATCCTTCACAGTTTTGGTCTTCACCACTTTCTCCGGAAGGGCATTCCAGGCATCCACCACCCTCTCCGTGAAGAAATACTTCCTGATATTGGTTCTGAGTCTTCCTCCCTGGAGTTTTAAATCGTGACCCCTAGTTCTGCTGATTTTTTTGCAACGGAAAAGGTTTGTCATTGTCTTTGGATCATTAAAACCTTTCAAGTATCTGAAAGTTTGAATCATATCACCCCTGCTCCTCCTTTCCTCCAGGGTGTACATATTTAGATTCTTCAATCTCTCCTCATAAGTCATTCTATGAAGACCTTCCACCTTTTTGGTCGCCCTTCTTTGGACCGCCTCCATCCTGTCTCTGTCCCTTCAGAGATACTGTCTCCAGAACTGAACACAGTACTCCAGGTGAGGCCTCACCAAGGACCTGTACAAGGGGATTATCACTTCCCTTTTCTTACTCAATATTCCTCTTGAATGTTTTCTTTAAATTCCATTCCCTTACAGTTCTTGCAATTATTATTCTCATTCAGTATTTGACCTTCAATGGATTGTAACACAGCAAAAGGCAAGGGTTGCATAAGTGCAGCATCCAGAACCAGGACTGTACTATTCCATGAATACTACTTTGTAGGTAATAGAGGCATTATTTGCAAAAATGTATTCAGAAGAAGAATTATGTCCTGGATTCCTTGATTCACAAGATATTAGTGGCTAAACAGCATTGATGCCTCTAGTCAGTTGCATCTTAGTCTCCAGTGAAGACCAACTCCAAGCCTGAATAGCCAGCTCCTTTACCTAATGATGCCTTATGGAAATGACATCAGGCCTTTTCCAGGGATTTCCTCTGGCTTCTCCCTGCCTAAGGCTTTATATCAATTTGATTGGTGCCCTTTGCCCTCATTTTGGGCCTTGGGGTTTTCTTGCCACTCAGGGTGGTTGTTTACACTTCTCTTGATGTTTTGGGGTCTTCATATCACTCTTTCAGTTATTTTGACCCTCTATCACTATCAGGGTTTTTCTGTCTCTTTTGGTGCTTTGTACCCCCTTCATGGTGCCTTTAGCTATTTATGCCACATTTAGTGCTGCTTTGCCCCTCTCATGTAGCCTTGGGGGGGTTTATGCCACTGTTGTTAGTGCCCTTTGCCCTATATTTGCAGCCATGGGGTATTCTGGTCAATCCTTATGCTGGTTTTCCCCATTTTGGGTTCTTTGGTTCTTCATGCCCCTTTTAGTGCATGAAGACTATGTTAATATAGTCTGGATAAACTGTCATGTCTTCACCCTTCTGATGATGCTTACTCACCAGTTTTATTAGAAAATCCCAATCTGAGATCCCAAAATAAGCTGCATTGCTTCCCTCATTTACTAGAATGGTAAACGAATGAATATAACAAACAAATATATTTTTTCATATGAACCAAAACAAACAAATGACTGTGACCTATAAAATGCATGAATGAACCAGAATTAATTTTCTTGACTCTCACATGCCTATAAAACAACTATAACTAAACAAGCAACAATGTCTAAATGTATTCAAATTATTTAGGTTTCCTCTTAAGTTCCAAAGGCAGCTCTTGACAATGACTCTTGTTGGAAAACTAGTGTGTCGGTGAAACGAATGGGAAAAATTCCCAGTTAACATGAGTGGAGGCCCTTGGCATGTTTGGAGATCTCACCCATGTCATAAATGACAGAGATCTGGAGCCTAACAAGCCCAAGAACTGGAGCAGGTTTTCTAGACACAACGTAAACCTCAAGGATGGAGGCTCTGCTGGTTCTATTGCAAGGGCTTCTTTTACAGTACAATAACCTTCTACTGAAGATGCACAGGAAAATGTGAAAACAAATCTAACAGACTTTGAATGATGACATTTGAAAATAATATCTTAGAGATAAGAGAGAATGAATATAAATAATATATATTTGGTTTATATTCTGCTTTTCAGGGACTTCACTCACAGTGGATTACATTCAGGTGCTGTAGGTATTTTCCTGTCCCCAGTGGGTTTACAATCTGAGGGCCTGATTTACTAAGCGTTTTTCCCGTAGACACACCCTGGGGAAAAAGCCTTAGTAAATCAGGCCCTTAGTTTATACCTGAGGCAATAGCAGGTAAAGTGACTTGCCCCGGGTCACAAGGAGCAGCAGCAGGATTTAAACCATGGATTTCCTGGTTCTCGGATAACTGCCCTAAGCACCACTGGACTACTCTTTCATAGGTGCGACATTAGGCACTGCAGGGATAAATGTTTCTCTTATGTAACAGGCAAAGTTACAAAGTTTTCAATCTTGAATTGTCTTCTAGGTGTTTCTCAGCACCAGGAGAGGAGTCTTGGTAATCAGTCGCATTTTTGGCTTTGGCTACCCTTGGGATGCAATATATATAAGCCGCATAAAAAGCTGGCTCAGAGATCTACTTCCTGCATCCATTGAAATGTGGATGGTTCACAGGGCAGTAAATAAATGGTTCGACCATGCAGCCTATGGCTTGGAAATTCAAAAAAGGTACATTTCTACAGTGCTTTTTACTTAGTATTTTCTCTGACTGAATTGTGTGGTTTTTTGGTACACTTATTGCAAATTAGGGCTTTTCAGGATATAAAAATATCCAGAACAGTGTACATTGTAACTGATGAATTTATCTGAAGGATGATGGATTTATGTTTCTTATGATAAAAATGTTTGAGAACTATTGAAGTCCATGTTCAAAGCCATTTAGCCACATAACTCAAGTTATCCATTAAATGACAACTTTTTAAATATTGGACCCCTTATCCTGGCCTAAATTAGCCTGCTAACTTATCCTATGTTCAGTTGTAAATGGTTAAGTTATCTGGCCTTGTGAAGTCAGATAACCTGCCACTTAATCGGATATCTTCAAAGATATCCAGTTAAATGGCACAGTTAAATTTTAAAAAATTATGACTTTGTGGCCTGCAGCCAGATTGTCCCCCTCTCTGAGATCTCATGCATGACTCTGCCGGGCCACACCCCCATAGCCCCCTCTCCGAGATCTCATGCATGACTCTGCTGGGCCACACCCCCATAGCCCCCCACTCCAAACCCCTCCGATTTAAAAGAAAATCAAAACAAAAAAACATAAAATCCTCTGGTCAGCACTCCCTGCCCCACCCTCTTCCTCTTTGTTTTTTAATTTAAATGTGTGGCTGTCTTTTGCTCCCTTCCCCACCTACAATGACTGTAAACCATGGCCTTCCCTACCCAGGACCATCCACCCCTCTTGGATCACAAACTTCCCAGCTTGGAAAATGAGAATGTGCATGTCTGAGTCAGAGCATGCAGGTTAGAGAGAGTATGTGTGTATGTGGGAGAGAGAAAGAGAGAATGCATGTGTGTGTATTCTGAGAGAGGGAGCAAGTGAGAGAGAGACAGCATGTGTATATGTGTGTGTGTAGCACAGAGAGAGAGAGAGAGAGAGAGAGGGAACATGTGGGAAAGAGAGAGAGTATGTGTGTATGTGGGAGAGAGAAAGACAGAATGCATGTGTGTATTCAGAGAGAGGGAGCATGTGAGAGACAGCATGTGTATATGTGTGTGTGTAGCACAGAGAGAGAGAGGGGGAGCATGTGAGAGAGACAGCATGTGTATATGTGTGTGTGTAGCAGAGAGAGAGAGCATGTGGGAAAGAGACAGCATGTGTATATGTGTGTGTGTAGCACAGAGAGAGAGAGAGAGAGAGAGAGGGAACATGTGGGAAAGAGAGAGAGTATGTGTGTATGTGGGAGAGAGAAAGACAGAATGCATGTGTGTTTTCTGAGAGAGGGAGCATGTGAGAGAGACACAGCATGTGTATATGTGTGTGTGTGTAGCAGAGAGAGAGAGAGAGCATGTGAGAGAGAGACAGCATGTGTATATGTGTGTGTGTAGCACAGAGAGACAGAGAGAGAGAGCGCATATGTATGTGTGTAAATAAGTGTGTGTATATATGCCTGGATTTAAGCATAGGAAACATAGGCAACTGTCTAGGATGCCAGATTATGAAGGCACCAAATATCCCGAACAGAGAGGAGCCTGTTTCTGCTTGCCTTAGGTAAACGTGCAGCAGAGCTTCAAAGGATTCTACCTGTGAGCACCAAAATCTTACATCCAGCCCGTGTGCATGTGTATGGGAGAAAGGAGAGTGGCCCCCTCTAACCAATGACAATCTTAGAGTGACTGAAAATCAAACGTTCCCAGGGATGAAGAGTGGGGGATTTTGTAAAATGCATTTTAGATTTAATTCTTAGGTGAAATTTGATGTGTTGTGGAAAAGTTTACCAATTTGTATATGAGTTTTTAATTATTGGATATTATTCTATTTGTCAGCTGTCTTAAAATATGTATTCTTCTTATAGTGGGGGTGGTAACTCATCACCGTGCCGCCATGGTTCTTGTCTTCTGCCCCTGGGGGGAGGGGGGCGGTGGAGGAGGAACATGGGTGTGAACCCCCCAAAAACACTCGTTATCACCGCACTGCGGTTCTTCCCTTCTGCCTACAGGGTGTGGGACCCCTGCAGACGTCACCCCAGCATTGCTGCACTTGACCTGTGTGAGAGGAGGGGGCTCTCAACATGAGATTGTGAGATGCCTTCCTGATGTGTGAGTTTCACGCATAATGCATGAGACTTGGCCTGACTGGAGGCCTGATGGGGGATGTGGGACGTGCTGGGTGAGCAGACAGCCTGGAAGGGTTCAGAATACTGGGATGTCTGTGTGCATTTCATCTAGGAAAAAGTCTACATTTTATACTCTCTCTACACTGTGGGTGGCCCTTGCAGACAAGATTCTGTTTGTCTTAAATAATGGGTATTTATTAGGGATTTCTTTATGGCTATTGCAATGAACTTATTACCATAAATTTGATGATTGTCCGATATTAAAAGAATTAGGTATTTAGCCATTATTACAAATAGGAAAAGATTTAGCTAGGCACAAGATCAAGATCAAGGAGAAACTAGCACATCAAATCAACTGGAACTTGCACTCAGGACATTTCGATATTCGTCCAGCTCCATCTTCTAACAGAGCCTGTGCTTGGCCCCTCTGCTGGCTGCGAAGGAATGATCTTAGCTGTGGAGGTATCTGGATCAGCAGAGCTCGGCATCAGCAGCCTAGCTCCTAGGGGTATGGCTGCAGTTCTTTGAGCATTGCAAGGTTCTACCCCAAGCCAGGGATGGAGGAGAAGAGGTGTCTGTCCAGGGAAGTTGTTTCACAGTCAGGCAGTCTCCTCCTTATAAAGGGCTTTATCTGCATTTCTTAGTTCATCAATGCAAGTCAACAATGTCAATTGTCCCAATCTTTTTTAAGACAGGCAGGCCAGGTAAACATTGAGCAGATGATAGCAGCAAACATCTTTTGCATTAGTTTCTCCATGCTGATAGGTGGATTAGTGCGGGTAGGCCATAAATTGCAGTCTCAGAGGTGCCGAGCTTGCTCTATTTTTGCAGGCTGAGGTAGCTGTACAGGGCTTCATTGTTCTGGTCCTTCAGTGCATAAAATAATCTTTCTTGTGCAGAGGAAAATGCAAAGGATCCCATGTAGCTTTGCTTCAGAGACTCCATCTTGTCAGTAGTCAGAAGGTTTTACTCGGCTTTGCTCCTACAGTATTCAAAGATCGTTTGATCTCCA
The DNA here is from genome assembly GCF_901001135.1 of Rhinatrema bivittatum. Lineage (NCBI taxonomy): Eukaryota > Metazoa > Chordata > Amphibia > Gymnophiona > Rhinatrematidae > Rhinatrema > Rhinatrema bivittatum. The sequence goes on along the minus strand of NC_042624.1, from coordinate 25,766,047 downwards.
TTACCCATTGTAGGTTATGATAGAAAAGAATAAATCATATTGGTCCTGCAATGCTTTTTATTGGATCGACATATGTACATATTTGTTTGAGACCACATGGGTCCTTCTCCAAATGTAGTTGTGAGGTAACCGTAGCTGTGAGAGGAGAAATAATGGTATGAATCTCACTGCCCTTGAATATAGATTCATGACTGCAGTAATACTTACTGATCTGCCTAGCTACATCCTTCCATGCCGTGAGCGACCCATTCTTTCCAAGGCACCAAAGCAGAGTGAATTCCAGCTGTACTGCATAGCATCTGATAGAAAAACAGTTCCTATTTTATCTCTACCTTGTTTTCTTTCAGTTCCCACGCTTCATGTTTCAGCTCCTGCTGGTCCTGCTTCAAAAGTATAGTTGAGCAAATGTTGTTCTCTATTGGAAGTCTTTCTTTTCTTTCTGTCTAGTCTAGAATGGAAAGAGCCAATTGCCAACGAAGAGCTCCCTAGCCGCATAGCTTGTGGCACTGTTGTGATAAAAGCAGGCGTGAAAGAGTTCACAGAAACCTCAGCCATATTTGAAGATGGGACCATAGAGGAGAACATTGATGGCGTCATTTTTGCTACAGGATACAGTCTCTCTTTTCCATTCCTCGATGAGTCTGTCCTTAAAGTTGAAAACAATAGGATTTTTCTCTACAAAAACATGTTCCCTCCTTGCCTGGAGAAGCCAACGCTGGCTGCTATTGGCCTTGTCCAACCAGTAGGTTCCCTCGCGCCCATTTCAGAACTCCAGGCTCGATGGGCAACCAGAGTCTTTAAAGGTAAGTGAACAGGAACACGGGAAACCCAAACACCATTGGCTTTGAGTTGTTGGAATTATCTTAGTTAGGGGAGGGCAAGTTCCTAAAGCCATTGACATGGGTCATTATCGATGTGTCCGGGTAACAGGGCTGTCCGAAAATTGCCTACCCTGGCTAGAAGCATGCAGGGAGTTGCACAATGTGCACACGCTTTTAGCCGCATTAGGGAGAAGACGTTACCGGGGGCGTGCCAAGGTTGGGGAAGGAATATAATTCACATAGATTACGATTTCAGATCTACACACGGGGGTAGATTTTTTAAGTTATGCGCGGGTGTAGATTTGTTCGCACAACCTGGCGTGAACAAATCTACGCCCGATTTTATAACATGTGCGCGCTGCCGCATGCATTTTATAAAATCCAGGGTCAGCGCACCAGAGGAGTGCACAATTGTGTAACCTGCGCACGCTGAACTGAGCAGCCTGCCTCTGTTCCCTCCAAGGCCGCTCCGAAATCAGAGCGGCCTCGAAGGGAACTTTTTTTCTGACCCCCCCCCCACCTAACCTATTCCCCGGCCCGGGGGCTGGTTCGGAGGCCTCGGCCATGCCCCCGGAACGCCCCCGGGCCAGAGCCACGCCCAGGGCCCTGCCCCCGGAATGCCCCCAAATACCACGCCACCTCCGACACGCCCCCCAAGCAAAGCCCCGGGACTTACGTGCATCCCAGGCTTTATGCAACATAGGCGCAATGGCGCGCAAGTCCACTGCACACATAAATCCGGCTGGATTTACGCGTGCAGGGCTTTTAAAATCTGCCCCACTGCCTTTTCCATAGAAGAAAAAGCAGATGAAAATATCTGCGCATGCTTTCCATCTAAGGCACTTTTCGAAAGGAAAGTCCTTGCATGCTCTCCTTTTGGAAGCTGGTCCAAAAACTATGGGTAGAAAGTCATGCGGCAGTTTGTTCAATGTCTTGGATATCATGCTAAAGGTTTTTATTATTATTATTATTATGAATTGCATAGTCCTATACATTCAGAAACCATATGTATGGTGTTATATAATAACTTTTGCTTGAGTAAGCATCCTTATTTATTATGCTTGAAAGTAGACACTGTCTTTAACTTTATCTAAATCAATAGTAGCCTCTTTGATTTTATCTAAATCAATAATCTAAATCAATTTTATCTAAATTTTATCTAAATCGATTTTATCTAAATCAATAATCTAAATCAATTTTATCTAAATCAATAATCTAAATCAATAGTAGCCTCTTTGATCATATTTTATATAGCTTACTGTATTCATATCATCCAGTGTTAGTCCTGTAAATTCTCTCTCAGGTATTTCAGTTTATCTTTTGCCTTTTTTACTAGATTCACCTTATTTTATAGTATCCATTTTTAGTCCTGTACTTTATTCCCCCTGTATTTCAGTATATTTTACGTCTTGTATTTCAGTATATGTATATATATATTTATTTATTTATTTATTTATTTATTTATTTAACAGTTTTATATACCGAAGTTCTGGTAATCAAAGTTACTAATCACTTCGGTTTACATTACAACAATAGATTGACAGTATATAGAATAATGTCTTACAATGAACAAGGTAAATAGAACTTGGAAAAATAAATAATAATAAATTACAAAGGGCAAGGAGAGTAAATATATACAAAATAGTGGATTTCTTACGCCTTGTATCTCAGAATATTTTTGCCCCGTTTTCCAGTATTTCCCATGCCTTGTTACCCCTGTACCATCTAGCCGTTATTTATTAGTTATGCCACGTTTTGTCTGAATCCTCTTCCCCTGTGTATTTTAGTAGCCTTTTTCCCGTGTTACCTTCCTCTGGCTTCCTCGTTCATATTAGTTTCTCTTATTATTCCATTTTACCCCTCCTCACACCCCTTGTTCTTTGGTTCCTCTATCATTCCCTTTTTTCCCCCACCTATACCCCTCCCACCACACTCCCATACCCCATACCCACATCCACCCCTGCTGCAAATCCATGTTGAAAATCATTCCCGAAGCTGTGCTTCTGCACGCCTGCCCTACGTCTTTCTATTTTATTCACTGAATTCGATTCTGTCTTTAGTAAAATCTAAATTTTTAGTTTTGGAGCATCACTTTTGGTGTGTGTGAAGTTTTTACTGAGAGTCTGAGCCTTGATCCCCAGCCAGCCCTCCCATGGGAACAGCCGTGATCTGTGAACGTCTCTTGTGAACCGTTGTGATCTTTATTAGGAATGACGGGATGTAAAACGCACAACTCACTCAATAAATAAATGAATGGCTGATCCTGGCGCTGCCACCATTTTTTTCCCTACTCTGCGGCTTCTGAATGTGGCCCCTTGTCTAATACAGGGAGTGATCTGTAAAAGGGGGGTTACAGCATTAAATGTACATAGAATCTCCTATGTCTCTGCTTCTCATCACTTCTCCCCTGTTCCCACCCTAACCCCAAGGCCTGTTCGCTTCAAAACTCAAACCTTGATGTGCTTTTCTACCCCTCCATCACAAGAGATGAGAACCCCAAGGTCTCTGTGTGTTTCCTTTTTGTAAAATGAGTTCTTTCAGTCTACAGGACTGACCCTTACAGGGAAAGATCCTTAAAGTCCATTTAGTGGGTACAGAATAATGAACGCTATCCATGATTTATTTAACCTCTGATGTTGTTGTTTTAGGGTTGAATCAGTTACCTTCGATGGGTGAACAGCTGGAAGAAATAAACAAGGTGACAGAACTATTAATAAAAAGGTATAACAGAATTCAGACACATTTATTGTAAATAAACTACAGGCAGCAGGTTTCTAATTTTCTAGCTAAATTTGTAGCCTCTTAGCTGCTGCCTCTTGCTGCTCACTATGAATCTTTGAATACTTGCCTATTTCAACCTTGTTTCCCCAACTGTAGAAAGATTTTGCCTGTGCTCCCAGATGGGCCTTGCCACCTCCATAAAAGGCTCTATGTACTGTAATACTTATCCTTCCCAAAAACAGATTAAAACATAATTTTTATCAAGAATGGCAAGTTCCAGCTGAAGTAAGGGATTTTGTCCTTCAGATCATGATGTGACAAACTTGACCAAATAGCTAATTCCAAACTGCGGTGAACGTGGGAATGAACACTTATGTTTTGTAATTATGTTTTTGGTGGAGGTTGCATGCTTCTTAGTGCAAGCTTTTGGAGCCCCTGATCCTAGTGTACTCTATGCATTTTTGGGCAGTGGCACCAGGCCGTGTCCCTGTTATGCAACAGGGGCAAAGTCAGGTCAACGCCATTTTAGAAAATGGCGTTGACTGGGCCCAGAGCTAGGGAGTGCTGTCATCCCCCTGTACCCTAACGAGTCTTCAGAAAAGTGTGTGGGGGTGTTAGGGTGCCCCCCTCCAGACCACCAGGGTCTTTTTTTTCTAGTGAGTTTGTCTTATTTAGAGCAGGGGGAAGGGGGAGGGGTTTTGCTTGGGGTTAGTTTTAAGGCCAAGGGGAAGAAAATACATCATTGCATGGTCTGTACATTTTTTTCTTTTTACTTTCTTATTGGGGGGGCTGCCTCAGCAGGTGGCTCTGGGGTGTGGGGTAGGGTTTACACACACCCCCAGGGTCATTTCTGAATAGGGAGGGTGCAGTTTTTTGAACGTCAGTCTCTTTAGCAGGCCTCCTGGAGCCCTCGGTATGCATGTTAGATTACTCATATTCCCAGCAACAAATAACGACACCTCCCTAAAATGCAATACTTTCAAAGCTGGCCACCTTATTTTATTTGTATGGAATTGATTATTCATGAGCTGCTTTGCATGCATCAGGCAATGTTATGCATGCAAAGCAGCTCATTTCAATAGGGGGAGGCAATCTTTGAAGATATTGTGGAATATCTTGCGATATGGCAATACCATGCATTAAATGCCATTTAACGTGCAACATTGCCTTATCTCAGCTTAGTAAATGCACCTTTTAGATTGTGAGCTCTCTGGGGAGAGGGAAACATCTACAGTATCCGAATGCAATCTGCTCTGAAGTGCCTGAAAGGTGGAATATAAATTAAATAAATAAACCGGCACAAACCTTTTCTGCCCTATACTGGGAACTTCATAGCCCCAGGTCTTCCCAAACCTGCAAATTGACCTCATGCACACTCCTTGTGGATATCCCAGGAGAGGCTTGGGAAGCTCTGACACAGCCCATTCAGTGGAAAAACCAAGCGCATTGTACAGCAGCGACTGCCGAATTTCCTCGCTGAAAGCTGCTTTATGGAACCTTCAACTTAGGACGCTCGGCTTTGCAGGCTGGAGATCAAAACAGAAAGCTAGTACTGAAGTCTATGTGTGTTCTTCCTAGCATTTCTTTCTTATTTTAGTAGAAGAAACCTGGTGACATCTTTTGGCTTTCATTTACTCTCTTGTCAAGGTTTGGGAGGAACCGAGCCTGCTCATTATTGGTCAATAACATTGCATACCTGGACGAGATTGCCTCTGAGATCGGTGCCAAACCCAGCATTCCAAGGCTCTTCCTTGCCGACCCAAAGCTGGCGCTGCACGTGCTGTTTGGCCCATGTCTACCAAGCCAGTACCGCCTGACTGGACCAGGGAAGTGGGATGGAGCCAGGCGTACCATCCTGACCACCTGGGACCGCATTTTCAAGCCCACAAGAACCCGGGTCGTAAACAATGCTCCCCAGCACTCAATATCCATGCTTCTTGGGTTTCTATGCTTTGCAATTTTGTTTGCTGGTGTACTTATAATTAATTAAAGTGGGAATAGTGAAGGCCTAGAGTTTACCAAATACTTAGTATTAGTTTTTAATTTAGCTGTAATGAAATCTCAAACTGATGCAAGTCAGGTTTGGTTCTTCAGGATATCTGGCAGAGATGTTCCCGAGATTTATTTGCATACTTTGGTAGAGTGCATCAGTGTGAAGTTAATGAATATTTATTATTATGGATCCTATTTCTGAAAACCAAACCTGTTTATGGCATGAGAGGACAGGAGTTTGAGACCCTTGAGTTAAATACCAGAGTGAGCACTCCCGTGAAACTACACACACCCCAGAAGCAGAGGCAGGAGGTGTAACTATGTATTCATATTTTATTGGTTATATTTCTCTCTTCTCCCCAAAAGATTCTACATATGGTTACAAAATTATTAAAAGAATAAAGTTTTTAAATATCTTCTGGTAATTTAAAAGTCTGTTATATACATCTATGTGATTTGTTTCCAAAATACGGTCTGATTCGATGAGCCCCAAATCACGTTATGAAAGGAAGGCTAGGCTAGTATCACTTCCTAAACCTCGGTAATTATTCCTGTATGTATGCTAAAAGCCTTATTCAGAGTTAGTTGCTTACATATTGTGCTTGTCACTGCTGTTCCTGGAAATTGATAATATAGTGAGATACTTTATGTCATGGACAGAATTTCTCCAGCCTGCATCACACATACAGTAAATGTGAATTATTTTTACATAAGAGGTCTGCCTCTTGCACTTAAACACTATGTTTGTTTGTTTTTTTGAAGGAAAGGTCTCACAAAGCATAAATACAAAATCTTTTAACTTCAGGCATATGACAATTTGCTGTCCCTCCTTTTTAAGGTCTTGTTCCTGTGTAAGCCTGCCTAGAGATTCCTTTAAATTGAAATCATGACAAGGATTAAAATGCAGCGCTGCCTGTGTTGTTACTTGGATACTACCAGAGAAAGATGTTAAACTTCACTGTAGCATGTACAGGAAAGGAAGCCATAAGATCAGAGTCAGTGGGCCCTGTCCAGCCTTTGGGCTCATAGAATAGATACGCAGATACATAGGAATAAAAAACCATTCCCCTAGCGACTCTTTCACAAGTCCTGAAACAGATGACAAGATCAAGGACTTAAGAAGTAGGCAGGGATGTTTTTACAGTTCTGGGGTTCCCCACCGTTTTCACCTTTAAAATATAGTTACAAAAGAGTAGGATACAAATGTGATGGAACCTTCTAAATGACGGTATAAATAAAAAAATAAAAATAAAAAGTTGAAACAGAACAGCTGCACGTCAGTGACAGCAAATATGCAAGCTAGAGCCTGTAGTGGAAATTTTCAAAGCTCGGGTTAGGATCGCTATGTGTGAAAACAGGAATTACATGTGTAAATTCACTGAAGCCGTAGGAATGGACTTTGCCCACTTAAAAGTATATGAGTGCTTTCATAATGTATACATTTTAGCTGTTTAAAAAAAAAAGTGGTGTTAAAAATGTAATTGTGTACTTTATCTTCACTTGCAATGACTTAAAGTATGTTTACGCTCTTTGGGCCGGATTTTAAAAGCCCTACGCACACAAGGGGTACAAATTATGTTTGGGATGACATACAATTCAGCACTATAAAGATCCTGCAAGACTAAGAGCCAGATTTTAGTACCTACGCAACATGGCATGCACAAATCTACGCCCGATTTTATAACATGCGTGCACAACCACGCGCATGTTACAAAATCCAGGGTCGGCACGCGCAAGGGGGTGCACACTTGTGCACCTTGCACGCGCCGAGCCCTAGGGGAGCCCCAATGGCTTTCCCTGTTCCCTCCGAGGCTGCTCCAAAATCAGAGCGGACTCGGAGGGAACTTTGCTTCTGCCACCCTCCAGCCCTACCTAAACCTCCCCATACCTTTGTTATGCAAGTTGCGTCTGCCCCTGGGCAGGCGTAGGTTGTGCATGCCGGCTGAATGCTGGCGCGCAATCCCCCAGCCTAGAGGCCCTACGGAGGCCTCTGGCCCCACCCCACCCCAGACTGTCCCCGCCCTGCCCCTTTTTTTAAGCCCCAGGACATACGCGCGTCGCCAGGCCTATGCAAAATAGGTTCAGCGCGTGTAGGGCTTCTAAAATCTGGCCCTAAATGCACAGTAGAATCTTTATGGGTCAAAATCCTATGTGTGATGGGGAAGAGTATAGCAATGAGGGTATAATACCATTCACCTGGAATGCTAAGATAAATTAGAGAAGCTAACAAATTTGGCAGCACAGTAATAATGGGAGACTTCAATTATCCCAATATTGACCAGATAAATATAACATCAGGACATGCTAGAGAGGTCAAGTTCCTAAATGGAATAAATGACTGCTTCGTGGAGCAAATTGTTCAGGAACTGATGAGAGGGGGAGCCATTTCACATCTATGTCTTAATGGAATTCAGGATTTGATATAAGAGGTAATGGTAGAGGGACAGCTCAGCAAAGGTGATCACAGTGCAATCAAATTTGATTTAATGACTGGAAGGGGGACATTAAGTAAATCTACAGCTCTAGCATTAAACTTTCAAAAGGGAGATTTTGATAAAATAAGGAAAATAATTAGAAAAAAACTGAAAGGTGCAGCTCCATATGTTAAGAGTGTACAACAGGCATGGACATTGTTTAAAAATATCATCTTATGTCCAGATGTGGTATCTTTCTGCAGTAGGCCCTTTAAATTTGCGACACTTCCCGGGGGCCTCCCTCTTTCGGCGCACACCCCGCGATACCACTGACCTCCACCTTTGCAGGGGCTTGCGCGGTCGGTGCAGCCCAGTCGGGGCAAGAGCCCACTCACCCGCCTGAATAGTGAGCCCGCACAGAGGGAAAGGGAGAATAAAAATCGAAAAAAAGCTGCAGGAACCATGTGGTGAGTGAAGCTGCTCCCACCCTAACCCAGCCGGCCTATCACAAGACTGCAGTAGGCCCTTTAAATTTGAGACGCTTCCCGGGGCGTCGCGCACCGGGCGTCGCGCGCCTGAAGGAGCGCGACCTAAGGGGCCTGCCCCTTAGTGCGCCCCTTCGTGAGCCCCAAGACCCAGGGCAGGGGAAACCCTCCACCTACAGCCATTTCTCACTACACACCACCATAACAACTCGTTCTTCCATCAGCTTTTATCCAGCTTTCATCCTGCCGCCTCCAGCACTCCTCCTGATTTCATCCAGAATCCCCCAGCACTCATCCAGCATCCTCCAGCACTCCTCCTGAACTCATCCAGCATCCTCCAGCACTCATTCAGTCTCCTCCAGCACTCATTCAGCCTCCTCCAGCACTCATTCAGCCTCCATCCTCCAACAAACATCTTCCTCTTCACAACTAGAAATAAACCACGACACCAAGATCTGAAGGAAATCCAATCACTTCAAATCCATCAGCCAGTCCAAATATGACTACTTATCCCAACATGATTCATCAGAAAAGACACAGATACCTGATAAATATCCCCCTCAAGAAATATATCAAAAACATGTTATATCTCACTTTCTTTCTTATAAATGCACAATCCTTAACCAAATAATTCATTTTAATATCAGACATACTGCAAGAAAAAAACCCTGACTTCATCGCCATAACCAAATACTGGTTTAAAAATACCGATCAAGTATTAACGAACCAACTAAACAACAATGCATATGACATATTTTCAATCTCACGCAAGTCTCGCAGAGGAGGGGGATTACTCCTAATCATAAAAAAACATTTCTCAATGAAAATGATCCCACACGATCTCCCAAGGCAATACGAAATATCCCTCTTTGACTCAGAAAACTTGCAAATATGCCTAGCATACTACCCCCCCAAACTTCTAGATAACGAAATCTCCCCATTCTTAGAATTCCTAATAACAAACATCAGTATGAAAAAACCAACAATCATACTTGGTGACTTCAATCTTCATACAGACACCAGCCCCAGATCGCAAAACTGCCAAACCATGCTCGACATGCTATCAAGTCTAAACCTAAACCAACAAGTGAACAACCCCACACATAAAGCGGGACACACATTGGACCTGATCTTCACAAATCACTTCTTCTTAGACACATCAATATCATACAGACCAGTCCCTTGGTCCGATCACCACCTCCTACAATGCAAGACACAAGCAAACATCAACAACACGGCAAAAACAAATGAATCCCTATCTTTCAAATACCGACCACCCTTCCAAACCAACATTCTCCAACAAGGACTTGGAAAACAACTAGCAAATCTAGACCTCTCCAACATAAACACCACCATTCAATCCTGGTTCCAACTTACAGAAGAAACTGCAAACAATATAAACCCTGAGAAATTAAAACAAATAAAGAATAACAGAGAAAAACACAACCCATGGTTCAACTCACAACTAAGAATAACAAAATTCAACCTTAGGAAAAAAGAAAAGGACTGGCAAAAATACAAATGTCCCTTGACACTGCAAAGATATCGCACGCAACTCACCACTTATAAAAAAAATGATTCTGAACATTAAACGTGACTACTATAGGCAAAAGATCAAAAACTCCACCAATAACTCCAAATCTCTATACAACATCGTAAACAACCTCATACTGAAAACAACAACTCCCCCACAACTGAAACCAAAAATTTAAGCCAAGACCTTGCCATGTTTTTCAAAATCAAAATAAGCAAAATAACTGGTGCCATCAACAAATCCTCGATCACAGAAGACCAAATATCCACAACAAATATAATACCATGATCTAATTTCGAACCAATCTCAACCACTGAAACAGAAAAAATGCTAAGAAAAATAAACCCAGCACGCCATGATCTAGACATAATCCCAACACGAGAGCTAAAGGAAATACCTCATACCATAGCCCCAACCATAGCAGCAATTATAAATAAATCTCTCGAAGAAGGTGAGCTACCAGTCAAATTAAAAACCGCAATGATCAAACCAATAATAAAGAGGAAGAACCTAGATCCAGACGATCTGAACAACTACCGTCCAATCTCAAACCTACCCCTACTTGCAAAACTGACTACCAAAATGATAAGGGGAATGGAACAACTCCCCTATGAGGAAAGACTAAAGAAGTTAGGACTTTTCAGCTTGGAGAAGAGACAACTGAGGGGGGATATGATAGAGGTCTTTAAAATCATGAGAGGTATAGAACGGGTAGATGTGAATCGGTTATTTACTCTTTCGGATAGTAGAAAGACTAGGGGGCACTCCATGAAGTTAGCATGGGGCACATTTAAAACTAATCGGAGAAAGTTCTTTTTTACTCAACGCACAATTAAACTCTGGAATTTGTTGCCAGAGAATGTGGTTAGTGCAGTTAGTATAGCTGTGTTTAAAAAAGGATTGGATAAGTTCTTGGAGGAGAAGTCCATTACCTGCTATCAAGTTCACTTAGGGCCTGGTTTTAAAAAGCATTTACTCGAGTAAAAACCAGGTTTACTGGGGTAAATTCACTTTACTTGAGTAAGTGGGTTTTTGAAAATTGCTACAATAGTAGCTACATTTACGCATGTAACTCCTTTTGAAAATTACCCCCTTAGAGAATAGCCACTGCCATTAGCAATGGTTACATGGAATAGACTTAGTTTTTGGGTACTTGCCAGGTTCTTATGGCCTGGATTGGCCACTGTTGGAAACAGGATGCTGGGCTTGATGGACCCTTGGTCTGACCCAGTATGGCATTTTCTTATGTTCTTATGACAGAGAAAGTGGCCCTGAAACAGCTCAATGAACACCTCGAAACCAACAACATCTTACATCCCACCTAACACGGTTTTAGGACAAACCACAGCACTGAAACCCTACTACTCAACTTATCAAACAATATATTAAGAGGTTTCGATAACAAACTAAGCCATTTACTAATCCTACTTGACCTCTCTGCCGCATTCGACACAGTAGACCACAAAAGCCTAATATCAAGACTAGCAAACATAGGTCTCTCAGGCAAAACTCTAGACTGGTTCACATCCTTCCTCAAAGACAGATATTTCAAAGTCAACCTCAACAACATCTCATCTGAAGCCATACTCCTTGAAACAGGAGTGCCACAAGGGTCTGCTATCTTGGCCACACTCTTTAATATTTACCTACTCCCACTCTGCCAACTCATTTCAGGTCTAGGCGTAACATACTATATGTATGCCGACGATATACAACTCCTCATACCAATAACTTCTACCATTGAAGATGCACTGATACTAGCAGCCTCTCACCTTGAATCAATTAGAAACATGCTAAACCACCTAAAGCTATGTTTCAACATGAACAAAACAGAATGCATTCTGATAGAAAGAAAAAAACACAGGATCAAAAGCCAACCATTCCATACAAATAGACAACATCTGTATCCAACTAAAGGACAACGTAAAAGACCTCGGTATATGGACTGACAGTGAACTCAACTACAAAAAGCACATCGCAACGAAAACCAAAGAAGGCTTTCATAAACTTCAAATACTTAAACATCTAAAACCGCTGCTTCACCACCAAGATTTCAGAATAGTCTTACAATCTCTTATTTTCACTAGCCCCGACTACCGCAACTCACTCTTGATAGGACTCCCAAAATCAACCTTAAAACCACTACAATTACTACAGAATGCTGCAGCTAGAGTCCTATCTGGCAAAACAAAACCAGACCACATCACCCCTGTACTCAACAGTCTACACTGGCTACCGGTAGAAAAAAGAATAAAATTCAAAATACTGACAATCTTACACAATGCAACATACAAAGCAGATAACACTGCCCTCAATAACGTCATACAGATACACAGATCACAACGCATGACAAGAACCGCATGTAAATTACATCTAGTCATATCATCACTCCCATTAGCTAAGCTATCCTACACAAGAAACTAGGGGTGTGCATTCGTTTTCGCCGTATTGGCGATCCGCAACATATATTGCACTATTCGTAGTATTTGTGGGGAAGCGAAACGTATCGTGATTCCCCACGAATACACGAATCTTCCCCCCGAATTATACAGCCACCTAAATAAAAATTTAAACAACCCCCCCACCGTCCTGAACCCCCCCCCCAAGACTTACCAAAAGTCTCTGGTGGTCTAGCGGGGGGTCCGGGAACCCTCCCCGGCACTTACACCCTCGGTGCCGGTTTCATCATGGCGCCGATAGCCTTTGTCACAGGGGCTACCGGTGGCATTGGTCAGCCCCTGTCACATGGCCATCGGCGCCATCTTGTGCTCCTACCATGTGACAGGGGCTGACCAATGGCACCGGTAGCCCCTGTGACATTGTATGGGCAAAGGCTATCGGTGCCATTTTGAGTACTGGCATCGGACGGCCGGAGTGCAGGAGGTCGCTCCGGGACCCCCATTGGACCCCCAGGGACTTTTGGCCAGCTTGGGGGGGGCCTCCTGACCCCCACAAGACTTGCCAAAAGTCCAGCGGGGGTCCGGGAGCGACCTCCTGTACGCCGGCCGTCTGATGCCAGTACTCAAAATGGCGCCGATAGCCTTTGCCCATACTATGTCACAGGGGCTACCGGTGCCATTGGTCAGCCCCTGTCACATGGTAGGAGAACAAGATGGCGCCGATGGCCATGTGACAGGGGCTGACCAATGCCACCGGTAGCCCCTGTGACAAAGGCTATCGGCGTCATGATGAAACCGGCACCGAGGGTGTGAGTACAGGGGATGGTTCCCGGACCCCCCGTTGGACCACCAGGGAGTTTTGGTAAGTCTTGGCGGGGTCAGGAGGGTGGGGGGTGTAGTTAATTTGAATTTTAGCTGGCACACGAATAGAAATCGTCGTATTAACGCCTCGGGGTGCCATACGGCCGAATGCAACGTATCTGCTCCCCGATGAATCCGAATCACGAATGCAATGTATGGCGTCCCTCTGCACATCCCTACAAGAAACAGAGCCATCTCCATCGCTGGACCGAAATTATGGAACTCACTACCAGATTTACCTGAGCTCACAAAGCAACATCAAAACATTTAAAAAAGAGCTCAAAACATGGATCTTCAGTCAAACTTTCAAAGCTGGTATCAGTTAACCACACATAACTTATCTAACACATAACCATCTTCAGTTATGCAAGAACAATCCCAAGACTATTATAAAGAACGTTTAAGCTCGATAGCTCACTGACAAGAATGATACTATATATTTATCCACAGACTTCTAAAATTAGTTTCTCTTAGGTTAATCAAGCATTGACATCCACTTCTCTCCGTTACAAGAATATTTCCCCCTTCAGTGTTAACATAATTAAAATTATGTAAATTAACCCACCTCTAAAGTTGATATAAATTACATAAGTTTAATCAATTTGTTGATCATTATCCGGTTTGATTCCAGTTATACCCTGTTTGTATCAGTTGTTGACAAAATGTACTAAGTTGTTATATCTGTAAACTGGAGTGAAGGCAGCTAGCTAAACTTCGGTATAAAAAAAAAAGCATTTAAATAAATAAATAAAGATGTATTCCACACATTAAAAAAGGTTGAAGGATGGCCAAAAGACTGCTGGCATGGTTGAAGAAGTGAAATGAAAGAGGCTATTATAGCCAAAAGAACTTCTTTCAAAAATTGGAAGAAAGATCCATCTGAAAAAATAGGAAAAAGCATAAGCACTGGCACGTTAAATGTAAAAGATTGATAAGACAGGCTAAGAGAGAATTTGAAAAGAAGTTGGCCGTAGAGACAAAATTAATAAAAACATTTTAAAATATATCCAAAGCAGGGAGCCTGTGAGGGAGACAGTTGGACCGATGGATGATAGAAGGATTAAAGGGGCATTAGGAAAGATAAGGCTATAGTGGAAAGGTTAAATTAATTCTTTGCTTCGGTGTTTACTAATGAGGATATTGGGGAGATACCCATTCTGGAAATGTTTTTCAAGGGAGATGATTCAGATGAACTGAACCAAGTCATGGTGAACCTGGAAGATGCAGTAGGCCAGATTGACAAACTGAAGAGAAGCAAATCACCTGGACCAGATAGTATACACTCTGTTTTGAAAGAACTAAAAAATGAAATTTCAGATCTATTACTAGTAATTTATAACCTATAATTAAAATCATCTATTGTACCTGAAGACTGGAGGGTGGCCATTGTAGTAACCCTGATAGGAAACTATAGACTTATAAGCCTTTCAGTGCTGGGAAAAATCATCAAAACTATTCTAAAGAACAAAATCACAGAACATAAAAATGGACATGGGTTAATGGGACACAGCCAGCATGGATTTACACAAGGAAGTCTTGCCTCACAAATCTTTTAAAGGTGAGCCAGGAGATTTAGTGTATTTGGATTTGACAAAGTCCCCCATGAGAGACTTCTAAGAAAATTAAAATGTCATGGGTCAGGAGGCAATGTCCTTTTGTGGATTACAAAGTGGTTAAAAATGGGAAACAGAGAGTAGGACTCTAAAAGATCTTTTTTCTCTGTGCAAAAAGGTAAACAGCGATCTGTACTGGGACAGGTGCTTTTCAATATATTTATAAATGATCTGGAAAATAAAACGAGGTGATCAAATTTGCAGATGACACTAAATTATTCAGAGTTGTTAAATCATAAGCATATTGTGATAAATTGTAGGAGGACTTCTTGAGACTGGAAGACTGGGCATCCAAATGGCAGGAAATGTAATGCAAGGTGAATGAAATTTAAGTGCAACTTGAAGAACATATGGAAAAGCAATCCACGCTGTAGTTACTTGATGTTAGGTACCATATTAGGAGTTCCACATAGGAAAAAGATCTAGGCATCATAGTGGACAATAAATAGAAATCCTCAGCTTAGTGTGTGGTAATGGTACAAAAAACAAACAGAATGTTGGGAATTTTTAGGAAAGGAATGGTAAATAAAATGAAGAATGTCATAATACCTTTATATCGCTCCATCATGAGACCACATCTTGAGTACTATCTGCAATTTTGATTGACGCATCTCGAAAAAAGAGATAGATGCTCTGGAAAAGGTACAGAGAAGGATGGTCAAAATGATAAAGGGGATGGAATGACTCCCCTATGAGGAAAGGCTAAAGAGGTCAAGACTGTTCAGCTTAGAGCAGAGACAGCCGAGGAGGTTTTGTTTTATGTTGATTATGTTATCTGGTTTGCATGATTTTATTATTACAAGAGGACTATAAATATTTTAAATAAATACATACACAGGAGGTGATCCTCATGGGATGAGGATGAAAGGAGTAGATTCAGGAATAATCTAAGGAAGTATTTCTTTACATTAGAGATGTGCTTCGGGTAAAAATTTCATGTCGGGCTTCGTTTCAGGACCCCCCCACAGGAATTTCATTTTTCCCATGGTTTGGGTGTTTTTTTTTTGGGGGGTCCCCGATTTTCGGGTTAGTGCGCCCTAACTCAAAATTGAATTTTTTTCTGAAATTTTGGAAAAAATTCAATCGTTTTTCAGTTCTCCCGAACCATTCTGAATTAGGCAATTTCATTCACATTGCCTAATTCGGGAAAAACAATTGCATATCCCTACTTTACATAGGGGTAAGGGATGCATGGAACAGCCTCCCCGCGGAGGTAGTGCAGACAAATATAGTATCTGAATTCAAGAAAGTTTGAGATAAACACAGGAGAATGATGGAAATTAGAAAGCTGAAGTAGTTGGATGGATGGACAGACTAGCAAGGCCATGTAGTCTTTTTCTGTGTCATCTTTCTCTGTCTATGTTTGAGCACATCTTTTCAACAGGCATATTTTTCACAATTAACTCTGAGCTTAAGTATTGCATGTGGCAAGTCTGTTTCACTATACTACTACACTAAACCCAAATAAAAGCTTTCATCTAAACTTTGTTGTTCTGTTTCAATTGTTGAGTTTCTACTTCAGAGTTCAGCTTCCAGCTGTTCTCTCTGGGGCGGATTTTCAGAGCCCTGCTCGCCTAAATCCGCCCAAATCCGGGCGGATTTAGGCGAGCAGGGCCCTGCGCGCCGGTGAGCCTATTTTACATAGGCTCACCGGCGCGCGCAGACCCCGGGACTCGCGTAAGTCCCGGGGTTCTCCGAGGGGGGCGTGTTGGGGGCGAGTCGGGGGGCGTGCCTGGTCGTGGCGGCGTTTAGGGGGCGTGTCGGCAGCGTTTTGGGGGCGGGTCCAGGGGCGTGGTTACGGCCCGGGGCCGTCTGGGGGCGTGGCCGCGCCCTCCGTACCCGCCCCCAGGTGCGTCCTGGCGCGCTAGCGGCCCGCTGGCGCGCGGGGATTTACGCCTCCCAGAGGGAGGCGTAAATCCCCCGACAAAGGTAAGGATGGGGTTTAGACAGGGCCGGGCGGGTGGGTTAGGTAGGGGAAGGGAGGGGAAGGTGAGGGGAGGGCAAAAGAAAGTTCCCTCCGAGGCCGCTCCGATTTCGGAGCGGCCTCGGAGGGAACGGAGGTAGGCTGCGCGGCTCGGCGCGCGCCGGCTATACAGAATCCATAGCCTTGCGCGCGCCGATCCCGGATTTTAGTGGATACGCGCGGCTCCGCGCGTATCTACTAAAATCCAGCGTACTTTTGCTTGCGCCTGATGCGCCAGCAAAAGTAGGCCAAATCGCGCGGTTTGAAAATCTACCCCTCTGTTTCTTCTGCATTTTGGGTTTAACTTTAATGCCCTTTTTTCCCCCTTTCCTATTTCTTCAGTTTTTCTACAAAGTCTGGCTTCTGTATGCTCCCTGTTCTGTTCTGTGGCACAACCTTTCTTTCTTTTGTTCTAATAATCCCTAAGTTTGATGTAAACCGGCCTGATATGAATCTTGTCATGAAGTTCGGTATAGAAAAATTTTAAATAAATAAATAAAATAATACCTGTTTGTTCTCTCTTCTATGCTTCTGCATATTGGGGTAGATTTTCAAACCGTGCGAATTGGCGTACTTTTGCTGGCGCATCAGGCGCCAGCAAAAGTACGCAGGATTTTAGTAGATACGCGCGTAGCCGCGCGTATCCGCTAAAATCCTGGATCGGCGCGCGCAAGGCTATCGATTCTGTATAGCCGGCGCGCGCCGAGCCGCGCAGCCTACCCCCGTTCCCTCCGAGGCCGCTCCGAAATCGGAGCGGCCTCGGAGGGAACTTTCTTTTGCCCTCCCCTCACCTTCCCCTCCCTTCCCCTACCTAACCCACCCGCCCGGCCCTGCCTAAACCCCCCCTTCCCTTTGTCGGGGGATTTACGCCTCCCGGAGGGAGACGTAAATCCCCGCGCGCCAGGACGCAACCTGGGGGCGGGTACGGAGGGTGCGGCCATGGCCCCGGACTGCCCCGGGTCGTAACCACGCCCCCGGGCCCGCCGCCAAAACGCTGCCGACACGCCCCCAAAATGCCGCGCCAACCGGGCCCGCCCCGACACGCCCCCGACACGCCCCCCTCGCGAAACCTCGGGACTTACGCGAGTCCCGGGGTCTGCGCGCGCTGGAAGGCCTATTGAACATAGGTGCACCGGCGCTCAGGGCCCTGCTCGCCTAAATCCGCCCGGATTTAGGCGGATTTAGGCGAGCAGGGCTCTGAAAATCCGCCCCATTGCTTTTATCCATTTCTCTTTGTCGACCGATTTCCCTTTCCTTCCTGCCTCCATCTTCCCCATTTCTAGGGGTCTATCTCTGCCTTCTCTTTACATATCACCCCAAAAGATACATTTCAGATTTGATGAAGAGATAATAACTCTTAAAAGCTCATCACAGATGTATGAAGTTAGTACAATGGAAAGGTATCACCTACAAGAGGGGTTCCCAATATTTTTGAGTGCGGGATCCTCCTTTCAACATCCAAAAGTTTTAGGGAGCCCCATCCTGTCGCTACCAGTATCACCACTGCCCCCCCCCCCCTCCACCAGTTGTCTCCATCAGCCTCTCCCTACAAGTTTTTCTCCTATCACCAATCTTTCTCTAATCGCTCCCACCCCAAAGTCTCTCCACTTCTGCCCAACCCTACGCCACCAGTCTCTGAACTCTCAATCCCTTCCCACCAGTATCTTTCACTCTTACAAGCTCATTCTCACTAGTCTCTCTCACTACCAGTCTCTTCCACCCAGTCCCTCTTCAGTTCCCTCCACCAGACGTCTCGCTTTTAGCCTCCCCTTCTCCCCTAATACATTGTATCCATGGACTTACAATCGATTTTTCTTAGGGAAGGTCCCTTTGGAGTGTCCTTTTGAACATTCAGGGACTGGTGGCACCACAAGCACTTTAGTACCCACAGATTTTACACGTGGGGATTTCAAATTGATCTCTGGTAGTTGTCCATCCCATCCCCTTCCTTGATCCCTGGCAGCTACGTATCCTCACCTTCCTTTTCATCCTTGGCAGTCATCTCTCCCGTGATCTCTTCCCAAGTGCCTTCCTCCTGCCCCCTTCACTGGTCCTCTTGCTGAACTTCTGTGGTATCGGGTATTATTGATAACTGCTCCCTCTCTCATGAATGTTGTCAGCCATCCAAATATTACCTGATAAGTGGTGATGAATTAAGCTGGTTCCATAAAATTTCTAACAAACATCAAATCGGCTGAGATTTGCAGTGCTGTGGAGTCTATCGGAAGGTAGTAGGTGTTTCTGCCTATTGCACTTCTTACTAGTGCTCTAACTTGCTAATCATCTTTAATTGTTAGGAAATATTGACCACACCTTTAGTCCAGGGACTGAAATGTGGCATCAGCATCTTCCAAATTATCTCTGGATTACGTTACTAGATCTTGCCATTTCAGTGTTTGGAAATAACTCACTCAATAATGGAAGAGTAGCTGGCAAGTGGTAATTAAATGTTTGGGGAGCAGTCCTTTACTTATAGCACACCTGTAGAGGTCTTGCAGTCGGCGATTATCTGTCATCCTTCTGCTTGCTTATTTACAAATTAAAACATATTCCTAAGGCACAGAACTGTGAATTAGCTCCGCTGTCCTAAAGCAGGGGTCCCCAAACCACAGCCCATGGGGTTGGATCCGGCCTATGGAGCTTTGCTTTCAAGCCCCTCTCAATATTTTCTTACAGTGGCCAATCCAGCCTGCAGAAAATGTCTGGATCTGTCTTTTCCTCCACCCCCTCAGGTGTGACAGCAGTTGCACAAAGGTCGGATGGGTTCCCCTGGCCCTGCCAGCTGTAGGCGAGCTCCTGGACTGCAGTGCCGGACAGTGCCACTGGCAGGGAGGCCAGGCCCCACCAGCAGAAGCACAAGAAGAGGCTATGACAGGGGCCTTGCCCATAACTAATATTTTTCCCCAAAGTACATTTTTTTCCTCAAATAGAGATAATAGAGGAGTTAGTGTGTTGGGGATTCCTCCCATTGCTTTAACCCCATCTATTTGGGGAAATGGCAAGTTAAGGGGTTTATAATCCCTGGGAGCAGTCCCAATGGGTTAGAAGGCTGGATAAGGAAGGTGAAGGTGTTGGAGTAAAACAGGATAGAGGAGGTGGAGATATAGCCAGAGTCTCAACTGAGGAGAGCTGTTTTGGGGATTCATCCAGAGTCTCAGCTTATTGAGAAGTGATTTTGACTTTTTAGAGATTTTTGAAGGGAAGGCTTGCCTCCCTGTCTACCTAAGGATTGAGGTCAACAGATCTTCTTTTTACCAGAGTGTCCACTACAAGGAAGAGTGGACAGACATTTAGAGACTTCTGAAGAAAAATGAAAGTTGGAAACCCATTTTGGAAGTTTGGGGCTTTGGGATATTTTTTCCACTCGTTACCTGGTTAAGGTTGGAGCCACACTCTAGCTATCCCACCCTCCCTGGTGAGGATGTATTTTCTCAGGATGAAGGTGAAAGAGCAAGGAGAGACGTAAGGCGAGCAGACATGGACAGAGAAACCATTTGTTTTTTGTTGATCATTGGATGTATGCTGATTCTTATTTTTGTGATTTTGGCTTGGATCCTCTTCTTTAAATTATACTAAAGGACTATATTTTATTTGAACACTAATATTTTGGACTCTTGCAGTTTTCTTTTGAATTGATACCACTTTTTTTGGATGTGAAAGAGATGGATGGACTCTTGGTTTCTGCCTTCAGTTCTGATTTTGGCTTCCATACTCTTATTCTTTAACATCTGGCACCTTCTGGAAATAATTGACATTGAGGGGTAGATTTTCAAAAACCGCGAATAGGCGTACTTTTGTTGGCGCTCCAGGCGCCAACAAAAGTACGCTGGATTTCAGTAGATACGCGCGTAGCCGCGCGTATCCGCTGAAATCCGGGATCGGCGCGCGCAAGGCTATCGATTTCGTATAGCCGGCGCGCGCCGAGCCGCGCAGCCTACCCCCGTTCCCTCCGAGGCCGCTCCGAAATCGGAGCAGCCTCGGAGGGAACTTTCTTTTGCCCTCCCCTCACCTTCCCCTCCCTTCCCCTACCTAACCCACCCGCCCGGCCCTGTCTAAACCCCCCCCTTACCTTTGTTGGGGGATTTACGCCTCCCGGAGGGAGACGTAAATCCCCGCGCGCCAGCGGGCCGCTAGCGCGCCGGGACGCAATCTGGGGGCGGGTCCGGAGGGCGCGGCCACACCCCCGGAACGCTCCCGACACGCCCCGAAAACGCCGCGCGGTTCGGGCCCGCCCCCAACACGCCCCCCGACACGCCCCCTCCAAAACCCCGGGACTTACGCGAGTCCCGGGGCTTTGCGCGCGCCGGTAGGCCTATGTAAAATAGGCTTACCGGCGCGCAGGGCCCTGCTCGCCTAAATCCGCCCGGATTTGGGCGGATTTAGGCGAGCAGGGCTCTTAAAATCCGCCCCACAGTGTGTAGTGCCCTTGGGCTTCGAAAGTTAATTCTTCCCATCCGGACTTGAATCTGGACCCATAGCACCCCTAGTTATGAATAAAGCACCACAATGGGGGACCCGCTACTGGGGTGAGTGAAGGGTAGGGAGTGCGTGAATGTAAAGGGGAAGAGAGGGAGTATGAGAGAGAGGGGAGCAGGTGTGAGAGCAAGGGAAGGGAAAGGGAGGTGAGTGACAAGGAGGGGAGGGATGGGAATGTGCCCCCCACACACCCACATTCATGGATGTAGGCAGGGGCAGGATTCCCGGGGGTGAGGCACAGTTTCTGATTTGCAAGAAAGCTGAGACTGAAGCTCTTGGGAGCCCAACCCCTGGCTTTCTCCCTTTCCAAGCATTTCAAATCAACAAAAGGGCAAACATGTCAACCCCCGGCCTCATCCCAAGAAAATCCAAGTGTGGCCACTCCCCCCCCCCCCCCGACTCCTCCCTCCTCTCCAGCCCACTTGCTGATTTGCACTGTTTTATGTGGCCCTTCCTCTAAAAAATTTGAGGACCTCTGTTCTAAATTATACTGAAGCATTCATTGCATTTCTAGATGCAATGAACCATGAAATGTAGGGGCTAATCAGTTTTTGATCTGGCTGAATTTATTTATTTTAGATTTATATTCTGCTTTTTGCACTTTTTTCAGCGCTTCAAAGTGGATTACATTCAGGTACTGTAGGTATTTCCCTATCCCCAGAGGGCTTACAATCTAAGGGGGTCATTTTCTATCGCTTATCGCGTGCGATAAGCGGCTATCGCACACAAAAAGTTCCTTTTCTTGTGCGATAGCTTGCCGGGGCAGCAATGGAGGAGTTAGGGCGGCGAGGAGGTGGATGCTGCAATGTCTTTGCTGGCAGCGATAAGGTAAGCACCGTTATCATTGCCAGTAGCGTGCCCAATAGCACCACCTTTCGCATCACCACCTTTTGCATCCAATAGCACCACCTTTCACGGTGGTGCTATTGGATGCGAAAGCCGGCAGCGAAAACACCGCGGTGGTGCGAAGGCTGCCGGATTTAGCAGGCCTGCCCCCCTACCCACCGTGTTTGCTTGATTCACCATTCTGCGTTAGAATGGTGAATCCAGGCCTACGTTCGTACCTGAGGCAATGGAGGGTAAAGCGAATTGCCCAAGGTCACAAGGAGCGACACTGGGACTTGAACGCTGGTCTCCTGGTTCGTAGCCCTCTGCTCTAACCACTAGAATGACTTAATTAACATGAGACCCATGCACTAATGTCCACATTTAATGCTTGCTAATGCAGGTCTCCTGCACAAACATGTTTAAGCAGATGTTAAAGACCTATCTATAAACTCACATTTGATTGAACTTGCTTGAATAATCCTGCTTAGGATGAAATATATTTAGTTGCTTTTCGTGTCTTGGTTATAGTTTTTTATGTATATTTTATTGTAAAACCTCTTGGGCATTGGTATTGGTGGCATATAAATAAATAAATGTAATGCATGTGCGCTACGGCTATTAATGCGCATTTGCATGTGTGATTCTTGAACAGTAATGCACATATTTTTTAACTGACCTCGTTAGGGCTTAATGCTGGATGGGCTTTGAAAAGATGGGAGGACAAGTTAGGGGAATATTTGATGCTGGCCTTGCTTCTGGAGAAAATCCTTGAGCATATCTCTATCCACTTCCCTCTCATAGATCCTTTATTTCATTGCAGAAAGTGGGTAAGTTTTGTAAGATTCATGCACTGAATACTAATAAAGCAGGCTCTGCCAGTCTGGTACAGGTGCGCTATCCCAAATGCCCTTGTACAGTAATAACTTGCAGCCATTATGGGTGTGTCATAAGTATATTGAGATAATTATTATTATACTTGTGCAATGTAAGGTTTAATATGAATATGGTTTTATATGAAGGATGAGTGAATGAGTGTGAGAGATACATGTATGGTCTGATTGAAGTGATTGGAGGGTAAAGCAAGGCTGAGTGAGATGAGATAATATTTTTAGTTATAGGAGTTAATGGGTATAGGTGATATAGGGGAGTGGTCCATGGATGTAATAGAATATTTGTGTAAAACATTGGTGTAAAACAGATTGTTGAAATAAACAGATAGTGTGTCATTAAGTATTGCCTTAAATCCTCTGATTCAATAGATATTGTTTACTGATTTTTCAGAGGACAGGCAGGTGTAGGTTTACCTTATAAGATTATGGCAGATCATCTGTCTCCTTACCTAAACTAATATTGCCCGTTGAAGTGGATTTTGTTAAGGGCAGGCAAGTTAGGGTGAACATTAGACGGTTTTCAGCCGCCATGGATTTTTCTATTAAGAACTCCCTTTTAGTTAATATTGATGCGGAAAAAGCATTTGATAGGATGAATTGGCTTTTTCTCTTTGAAATTCTTCAAAAATATGGTTTTCATGGTCAATTTATATCCTCTCTCACCACACTCTATTCTAATCCATGGGCTGCTATTCTGGTAAATGAGAGTTTTCTAGGGATTTTATGTTATCCAGAAGGACCTGTCAAGGGTGCCCTCTATCGCCTTTACTTTTTGTTTTATCTTTAGATCCACTTCTCAGGATTTTGAATTCTTCTCTGGATATACATGAGATGAACTTCTGGAACACCATATTCAAACTGGCAGCCTTTGCTGATGATTTGTTGATCCACATTATGGATCCTATCAGATCTCTATCGATAACCTTACAAGATATTGAGGAATATAGCCCCCTTGTAAGTTTTAAATTGAATCTGGACAAATCTGAGGCCATGCCGCTTGGTATTTGGAATACTGATGTTTGGGGAAACTGCTTCCCACTAAAATGGGCTGGGAAACAAAGCCACACACCCAATACTTGGGTGTGTGGCTTCCCCAGGATATTTCTACTCTCTATTCTATAAATATAACTAAACTACAAGAGAAAACTGAACAGGTGGTGCTCTCTTGGATGCATCTCCCTTTGTCATTAGTGGGACGAATCCATTTACTTAAGATGACTATTCTCTCTCAATGGTTGTATGTTTTCGGCATACTCCCTCCGTCTCTCTCTGGATGTACTCTTAAGAAGCTGCACGGGGTGTTTGGTCATTTCATTGGAGGGGCAAAAAGCCTAGCTTGGCTTTACATGTCCTGATAAAGACTCTTTTTAAGGGAGGCTTCGGTTTACCCCACATGCGTTTGTATAATCATGCGATTCACCTTAGACATATTGGAGATTAGCTTCTGAACATGAAATTAATTTCAGATACAGAATTGGAAGTGAAGCTGATTTCTCCCATATCCCTGAGGTTTATACTGCAGGCCAATTACTCTCGTGTTTCACGTCATGCGCACAGTCTGCAATTTTTTGTCTCTCCTCTATGTAAAACATGGTGGTGGCTTATGTTTAGATTTCTTCAGCATCTTCGATCTTCTCCTTTTTTGCCAATACAGGGAAATGCGGACTTTCTCCCGGGCTTAGGGTTATCCCATTTTCAAGTTTGGGAATTGAAGGGGTTAATATTTTTTTACCAATTGTTTAACATGGATGGGACTATCATTGCTTTTCTTCTTGAAAGATCTTTTCTTTTCTTATCAAGTTCGTTGTTACGCATAGACTCTCAATGACACTGACCTACAAAATTCGAACTGGAGATTTCTTCTAGACTGCTTCGATATGGAGGACCCTGTATGACTTTTTTTTTAATAAAGCTCTGGAGAACAAATATAAGATTTGGACCTTGGAGAATGCATAGGCTAAGTGGCAACAGGAGCTGAGAATTCAATTTCCGCTTTCAGCATATATTGCAAGTTTTTGAGCAGTCCGGAACATCACTTGCAATGTTGAAATGAAGGAAACACGTTATAAACTAATCTCGGGCTGTACATCTCACAACGCCAAGCTTGTTTAGCTAAGTTCACCGATTCTGATGTCTGTGTCAAGTGCAACTGAGAGGTCACCCATTTAGGCAATTCGGTGTGGGACTGCAGACAAGTTCAGTCTTTCTGGAAAAAAAATATTTCTGTACGTTGGCAATGTTATAGACCTCAAACTTCCTTTTTCACCACAGGTAGCACTATTTGGTGTATTTTCTGCATCTCTTTCAGGATCTTTGAAACAAAAACTGAGGATTGATAAAGTTTCTACTTTAGCAGCTATGGCCATTTTGCGTGTCTGGAGACAACAGATGCGCCCTCTCTGACGCCATGGCACAATAGAATTCATAATCTACTGACTATTGAACTACTATTGAGTAAACATTCTTCTTTCACATTTAAAAGGAAACATTAGATGTCATTTCCGCATAGAACACGTGGCGAAATATTGAATGCTATAGAGTCCTAATTTATGTTTATTATGGTACATTCTTGTCTTCTCAGTGTGGGGGAGGGGGGGATGAAGGGGGGAGGTTCTGGTGGGAGGGGATGGTTTTGTTGAGCTTGGCTTACACCTACTGCATATTGTGTACCCTTCATGGTCACGTGGTATGTATCAGGTCACAATATGTACCAAATATTTAAGGCTCATTTTGTTAACGTTTGCAATAAACGGATTTGAACATAAATTTGGTGCTGCTGCTGCTGGTAGAAGGGAATTTGGCTCCTTCCTAACAGTGAACATTTCTGGGAGGAGGGTAAGATGTTTGCGGTCCAGATTCCCTTTTACTACTTTGAGTGGGGTTGTTGGGCTCACACTTGGAGGACGTTAGGGGTGGCGGCGCCAGGCTCTGGGGACCCTTCTCTTGACTTTAGGCCAATTAATGCACAGAAGACTGAGCTGCCCAACGTGGCAGTATTACCATGGCCAAAGTCTAACACAGCCACGCTGGTGCAGCTGTTCTTCATGTCACAGTACCACAGTACATTAGGAACCAAGTTCCACTTTAACACCTCTTTTACTAGTGGAGGATAACATGTGCTAGCCACTGATTTTATCATGGGTTAATAGACAGGCCACCACAGTATTTGGTTTGGTAGAATGGTAGATAGTTTAGCTAATATACTTTATAACAGCAACAACAATAATAATAATAAATAATAAAAGAATAATAAGAATAAGTTGCTCTGATTTTTAAATTACAAAACATAGATACAAATAAAAGCAATAGAGACTTATATGGCAAACTTGTATTCCTATTGCTGCATTCTCTTTTTCTGGTCTACATTAAAATGAGTGGTATTCTTCCTAATGCCATAAATAGGCATTTAGAACAGTCCAAATATTTTAAGATTTAATGTTGTTCCTGTATATAAAATTAAATTAAAATAATGAAAAACATGCTTTGCTGCAAAACATTCATGGGAATGGAGTTAGGCTTGTTGGGATAAGGATGTTGGCTCCATTCCATATTCAAATCAATATCTGCTCTGTTATTGTTGGCGTACAGTATGAAGCATTACGGTTCTTAAGCAATGCAGACTATATAATAAAAGAACTATTGGAAAGCTGTTTTATTTTTTGGCTGTTTCCTCCTGATCCATTTTAGAACTGTAGGGCTGTGGCCCCCCCTCCCTTATTTAATATCCCCTTCCCCTCAACTCAGCCTAGCCATTATAGTGGCAGTCCTCTGCTGGGGGTCAAGAGCTGCAACGCTTTCCAGGATCAGTCTAATGAGAGACACCCCATAAGTCTGGCTGATAGGTGTCCCCATTGTGCAAAGAATGGAATTCCCTCCTGCTCAGGGACTGAGAACGTTGCCTCTGCAGCATCCCCATCCCTGGCCAGCCTGGAGCATGGAAGATCTGATTAGGTCCTCCGCATGGTGGTGCACAGCACTACCAGTGAGCCACCAGGGTGGCCCAGCTATTGTAGACCTTATCGTATAGATGAAATATGTTTATCAGTCATTTCTACATTTCTATGTAATGACCTGCTTAATAGAGTTTAATATTTGTGACAATCAAATTTTTACATAAAAAACTGTCCAGCAAATAGGGCGACATTTTTGTGGCTAATAGTGTAAACTTGAAGCGTATAGTGCATACATTATTGTTATCTGTTAGGAAAATGTGTAATAATTTCTCATCAATTACTGCTAAATTATTGACACATCTAATGTTAAAACAGTTTTTTAAATATTAGCATAACATATTTAAACACTTTAAAACTTACAGGAAGGTGATTTGGTGAGCGAAACAGGAAGATGTCTTCTCTCTCATAGACATCATTACCATAAAGGGATTTATAGGAGGAATGAAAATTTACTGTCTGTAACACTTATGCTTGGTAGATCCACCACTACTTGGTCTTCAGCTTGTCATCTCACTGCCAGGGATCCCTATAGAGTACATTTCTGCATATATTTCTGCTTGCCATCTCACTGCCAGGGATCCCTATAGTAGTAATTTTCTGCATATATTTCTGCTTGCCATCTGACTGCCAGGGATCCCTATAGTAGTAATTTTCTGCATATATTTCTGCTTGCCATCTCACTGCCAGGGATCCCTATAGTAGTAATTTTCTGCATATATTTCTGCTTGCCATCTCACTGCCAGGGATCCCTATAGTAGTAATTTTCTGCGTATATTTCTGCTTGCCATCTCACTGCCAGGGATCCCTATAGTAGTAATTTTCTGCGTATATTTCTGCTTGCCATCTGACTGCCAGGGATCCCTATAGTAGTAATTTTCTGCGTATATTTCTGCTTGCCATCTCACTGCCAGGAATCCCTATAGTAGTAATTTTCTGCGTATATTTCTGCTTGCCATCTGACTGCCAGGGATCCCTATAGTAGTACTTTTCTGTATATATTTCTGCTTGCCATCTCACTGCCAGGGATCCCTATAGTAGTAATTTTCTGCATATATTTCTGCTTGCCATCTCACTGCCAGGGATCCCTATAGTAGTACTTTTCTGCATATATTTCTGCTTGCCATCTCACTGCCAGGGATCCCTACAGTAGTAATTTTCTGCATATATTTCTGCTTGCCATCTGACTGCCAGGGATCCCTATAGTAGTAAATTTCGGCGTATATTTTTGCTTGCCATCTCACTGCCAATGATCCCTATAGTAGTAATTTTCGGTATATATTTCTGCTTGCCATCTGACTGCCAGGGATCCCTATAGTAGTAAATTTCTGCGTATATTTCTGCTTGAAAAATGAATTTCTGGGTCAAAGTACTTCCATGGTTTGCAGCCCCTGTTAGTTCTTATGAGAATGATTTTTACATTAAAGCTATTTTCTGCTTTAGGAAATGTAGGGAAGCTAGCCAGAATAAACCCTTTTCTGTAACTATAACACAACATCCCTAGGAAAAAATGCAACAATCTTCCTGTGAGCATTTTCAGAAATGTGCTTTCATAAATCACTTTTAAAGGGCAGATGCTGCTTTTCGTAATGAGGATCACAGTGCTAGTGTTTTAAATACTTACACACAATAGACCTATACAGGTGAATTTCCAGAGAAGTTCCAAGCGTAAGTGTAACATACTGTTGTAGCAATTTTCAAAAGCCATTTATGTGTGTAAAGTGCACTTAAGTGGTTAAATCCTAACGACAACTCAATGGAAAAATTGTAGCAATTTTTAAAAACCCAGTTACAAAGGTAAAGTGCATTTACATGTGTAAAACCCAGTTTTACACATATAAAGGCTTTTGAAAATCAGGCCCATAGAATATACCACTTAGGTTTCAGGGGGAATGAAGAAAAGTGGATCTATATACAGACAACAACCACCAAGGACTGAATTACATAGTCTGGGTAAACAAATAAGCATGGGTGTAGCTTGCTCATTGCAGGGGTTACTACCCCTAGCTAATTAAGCTAGATATTTCACTTAGATGCAGCTCCAACACTGCTCTCTACATTAATGGTGGGGGTGGAAGGGAAATAGAACCAAAAGGTTACTAAGAGCCAAGAGTAACATAAGTATGAGAAAAAAAAAAAGTGCAAAACTTGCTGGACAGCCTGGATGGGCCATTTGGTCTTCTTCTGCCATCATTTCTATATGTTTCTATGTAACTGTATGGGGTAAGGCTCGATTCAGTCCTATTATTCTATTCCAAGACCTAGGTATAGAAGTAGAGTAACACCAGACTCTCAAACAAGGCTACATGACCCTACCTTCATCTGAGTCATTCTGAAGTCTGCCTAGGATGGAGAACCAGTCTCACCCAAAGCAGACCCCAATTCAAGTGTGTCCAGAACAATTTCTGCCCTAACATAGACGGATGGTATAAAACATTAGTTCACAGACATGCCTTAGGAGACTACCAGCATGTCAGGTTTTCAGGATATCCACAATGAATATACATGAGAAAAATTTGCATGAAATGGAAGTAGGGCAAGCAAATGTATCTTTTACATATTCATTGTGGATATCCTGAAGACCAGACGGGTCTGCTTGGGTTGGAGTTGGTGCTCTGTGGACTAAACCACAGAAGGGCTCAGATGAAGGTAGGCTCGTGAAGCCTTGCTTGAGAGCCTCGTGTTGCTTAGGGGGTCCATCCCTTTAGGAGCCTGCTTTGTCCTCGGTATTTTAAGACTGGGATCTTCCCAGTGTTTTCAGCAATTTGACATCTTGCAGACCAAGTTGTGTGGACCTGAAGGAGTCTTCTTCTATATCTAGAGCTTGGAGTGGATTAATAGGACTGCATTGAGCCTTGCCCCAAACAGCTATTGTCTCAGAAAACCTGAGTTGTATATTGTATATACCTATACTGCAACCTTTCTGTAAAATAAATTATTATTGAGACACTACTACTGAATGGACTTATCATTACAGGGGCTCTAATCTGACAGTTTTATCCTATTTTAAACCTCATTTTCCTTACATTCACATCCTTGTTCTCTTTGATTCTTATGCAATTACACCTCACAGACTTTCCATGGCACCAAAAGCCCTGTGACAGAAGCCTTAAGGACCTATGTATGTATACCCTAGAGGAAAGAAGAGACCGAAAAGATTTGATAAGGTCATTCAAATACCTGAAAAGGATTAATAATTTACAAGAAGTAAACCTTTTTCCAATGGAGAGGAAGTTTTAGAACTAGGAGTCATAAGATGAAGCTTCAAGAGGGTAATCCCAGCAACGATGTCAGGAAATTCGTGCCCTCTGGAACAGGTGGTGGTAGAGGCTAAAGTGGACTTCAAGGAGCATGGAATATACTGAGGGAATCCTGAGTGGATTTATCAGCTTTGAAACCAGTTTGAAATTTTATGAAGATTACCCGCTCTGTTCAGCAAAGTTTTTGATAGGAGCAGAAAGCTTGTTCCTTAAAAGGCTGGGGCTCTTGTTCATTACATCCCAGACGTCAGGATTGTAGCAGATTCATTTAAGAAAGCAATGGTTAAAGCCTCTGCTAAAGAAAAAAAAGAATCATCTTGTTCCTTCTGACAAAAATAATTATCCCCCTGTAGCTAATCTTTGCTCTAGCAGTCAAGTTTTGGAAAAGTTGTGTGTAGTTGGTTGCTGTCTCTTCCCAGAATTCATTGGACACTTTTCAATTGGGATTTTGTCAATTATCTCTCTCTAAGGAATTTAGATTGCAGCATAGGATCAGGAGTGCATTTTAATATTCTGCAACCTCCAAAACTAAATCTGTTCCGTGCAGTTTGACCTGAACTTTCCGCTGCTTTTGCATTGGCAGGTCATACTCTTTTCATAGAATAGTCAAGAACATTAAGAATTTGAGGACTGGTACCGTAATAGTTCTTCTTACTTAAAGACCTCAGTTGGTCATTGAAGGTCATTTTCAGACTTCTGAAGTGTTTCCTTGTACTGTTCCTTGGGGTCTATGTAACCATCTTACTTGTTTAACACGGTTAGGATTTCCTTATGTAATGTTTTAGGGGATTAAATATCAGATCTTTGCCATTGATGTACAAGCTGCTTTTCCAGTGAGTTCAGGGTTATATAGATGTAAAAGCTTTCATAAATGATTCCCTCTGAAAAAGAGCGAGATGGTGCCAGGGAAATGGTGTTAAACTAAACGGTGGGCTTCACATTGACTTTTCTATTCATGTTCTGTCCTAAACATTAGTTCCTAGTAAAGTTATCCAAGATTTAAGAGTCTGGCTGGATTATAATCTGTCTATGCAGAAGCATATTTCTTCTATTATTATCTATGGATTATTCAGTAGCTAAGGCTCCTTCTTTCTTATCAAGATTTGCGGCTAGTAGTCTAATTCTTAGTAGTAACCAGGACTGATTTTTGTAATATTGCCCATTTAAGATTACCTATGAAGTCACTGACAGGTTTACCATTGACAGGTTTACAGTAGCTAGGCTGAAGAGAGGTCTGAAAATATTTGATTCAATTAATCCAGTGTTTAAGGAGCTCCAATGTTAGTTTTAGTTTTTAAGGCTCTTTATCATCTGGCTCAACCGTATCTTTTTTTTTTTTTTTAATTCTTTATTTATTGCATTTTCAAAAATATTACAAGTATCTCTTGTATTTGTAATGCCAGAATAACTGATTAGTGTTACATAACTTAATTAAAGGCAATATACTAACATCACTGCAATTCTAAATAAATCAGTTACTGTTACAAAACAAAGGATAAAACAAAGTGAAATCTCACTATTATGAGCGATTAAATCAAATAAACAAGCAATCGTTTAAGGAATAGTGTATTTCTTGACCCCTCTTTTACTACAAAGCCAGTACTTTACTTGCTAGGAGACTTTTAAGATTATCTGGATCTGTAAACATATAACTTCTTCCTTCTAAGTTGATGACACATCTACAGGGGTATTTGAGCACATAGTACCCTCCTCTATCTAGTACTTCCTTCCTCAAAAGCAAACATTTCTTCCTACGCAACCGGGTGGACTTTACCAGGTCAGGAGAAATCCAAACTCTCTGACCATAAAACCTCTTTAATCGATTATGAACAAAGAATTTCATAACATTGTCCTTATCAGTGATAAAGGCAAATTGAATCAGTAATGTCCCCCTTGTTTTTACTTCTAAGTCCTCTTGGGACTTTTGCAAAAGGTCAGAAATATTTATTGAGCTATCTATAAGAGATTTTTGTTCTGCTTGTCCTCCATTAATAGATGCTTTTGTTCTAATTCCCAGGTAGAAAGCTCTTACTATTACAGGTGAACACTTATCTAGGATATTAAGCACCTGTGATGAATAATTTTTAAATAATTCCAAAGGGTCCATTTTCTTTATAATTGTGAAATTGGTGTCCCTTAAATTCAATGATCTCATTGAATTTTCTAGGTTTCCAACTTTTCTATTGAACTCGCCTTCTACATTAATTTGATGGTTCTGAGTTTTTTCAATTTGTGTAACACGCTTATCTAACTTGCACATTTCTTTTTGTTGCTCTTCTAACTTTGCAGTGTTCTTCACAGAGGAGTTATTAGTTTTCATTACCACTTCGGTTAAATTAGTTATTGATGTATCTAATTTAGCTAAATAATTCCAAAGATTTTCCAAAGTGATATTAGCCGATTTCATCATCACAGTATTAGTAGGTTTAATTACTATTTCAATATTTATAAATGATCTGGAAAGAAATACGACGAGTGAGATAATCAAATTTGCAGATGACACAAAATTGTTCAGAGTAGTTAAATCACAAGCAGATTGTGATAAATTGCAGGAAGACCTTGTGAGACTGGAAAATTGGGCATCCAAATGGCAGATGAAATTTAATGTGGATAAGTGCAAGGTGATGCATATAGGGAAAAATAACCCATGCTATAATTACACGATGTTGGGTTCCATATTAGGTGCCATAACCCAAGAAAGAGATCTAGGTGTCATAGTGGATAACACATTGAAATCGTCGGTTCAGTGTGCTGCGGCAGTCAAAAAAGCAAACAGAATGTTGGGAATTATTAGAAAAGGAATGATGAATAAAACGGAAAATGTCATAATGGCTCTGTATCGCTCCATGGTGAGACCGCACCTTGAATACTGTGTACAATTCTGGTCGCCGCATCTCAAAAAAGATATAATTGCAATGGAGAAGGTACAGAGAAGGGCTACCAAAATGATAAGGGGAATGGAACAACTCCCCTATGAGGAAAGACTAAAGAGGTTAGGACTTTTCAGCTTGGAGAAGAGACAACTGAGGGGGGATATGATAGAGGTGTTTAAAATCATGAGAGGTCTAGAACGGGTAGATGTGAATCGGTTATTTACTCTTTCGGATAGTAGAAAGACTAGGGGACACTCCATGAAGTTAGCATGGGGCACATTTAAAACTAATCGGAGAAAGTTCTTTTTTACTCAACGCACAATTAAACTCTGGAATTTGTTGCCAGAGAATGTGGTTCGTGCAGTTAGTATAGCTGTGTTTAAAAAAGGATTGGATAAGTTCTTGGAGGAGAAGTCCATTACCTGCTATTAAGTTCACTTAGAGAATAGCCACTGCCATTAGCAATGGCTACATGGAATAGACTTAGTTTTTGGGTACTTGCCAGGTTCTTATGGCCTGGATTGGCCACTGTTGGAAACAGGATGCTGGGCTTGATGGACCCTTGGTCTGACCCAGTATGGCATTTTCTTATGTTCTTATCTTGTTGTTTTTCCTTAAGAGATTTATCTATCTTTGGCATACTTGTTTCCTTAGGAGTAACACAAGAACTTTCCAGGAGGCTCAACTGTATCGCTCCTTGGGTCTCTCGCTCCATTGATTTCAAAACTTTAACACTTTGCTTATCTAGTCCAGACAGTTCGAGAGTTCTTAAAGCTTCTTGCTCTTTTCCTGGCCCTTCAAATGGGGAAACCCCTTCTATGCCAGGTGGGATCAATGATGTTTCCTCGACCAAGGGAGAAGGATTCCGCTCCAAACCTTCTCCTACAGCAGTCTGCTCAACAGGGGATATATGGGGTGAGTCTAGCCAATCTGATACCATCCTTTGCCCTGGTTCCACTGTAACCCCACCAATTGAAGGCCTTAATTTGGCCTTCCTTTTGGTGTGTGGCATATTCACCAAGTAAAATTTATAATAAGAAAATACCCAAGGTATAAAGTGATATAAGAAGGCTATAATGCACTAAATTGTAAAGAGGTTTCACTTTTGGAGGCTTAAGAGGCAAAAGGAGATTAATGATTAAAAGTCCTATCTGGGGTGGGAAAAAGCATCTTCACAAAGAAATATAAAGACTGTCCAGATAATCCAAAAGAGAGGGAGGTATCAGGCAAATCAGGCAAAGCCCGGCATAGCTGCGCGCCCCTTAAGCGCGCGAGGCTTTAGCGGCACGCTGGCGTCTGCTGCGTGCCGCAGGCAGTCCGAATAAATGGGCCCACTTCTGGGTCCCGCCTTCGTGTCCTGCCCCTCGATGTCAGGAAATCAGCTGGTGATGGTTACCGTCGGGGCAGGCAAAAAAGCTCACCCCCCAGATTCAAACAGCTGTCCTCAGGCAAACGCTTGGCTCCTGCTCCTCTCCAGCCTCCTGGCTCAACCATATCTTACTTCAGTGTTGTCCCATTATCTTCCTTTTAGACCTCTGTGGTCATCATAAGTGGGCTTTCTTTGTATGCCAGGTTATTGAGAGGCTAGTTAGTCTCAGAAGTAGGATATTTTCCATTGCTTCTCTGACACTGTGGAACACTTTTCAGTCAAGATAAGATCTACAGATGACCTACTATGTTTTCATAAGTTATTTAAAACACCATTGTTATCCAAGCTTTTAAATTGGTTGAATAGATAGACTAGCATTTACAATGATTTTCAGATTGAGTAAAAAATAATTTTCTTCGATTTTGTTTTAAATTTGCTACTTGCTAACTTCATGAAGTGCCCCCTAATCCTTGTATTATCTGAAAGAGTAAATAACTGATTCATAATTACTTGTTCTAGTCTTCTCATGATTTTATGGACCTCTATCATATCCCCCCTCAGTCGTCTCTACTCCAAGCTGAACAGCCCCAACCTCTTTAGTCTTTCCTCATAGGGGAGCTGTTCCATCCCCTTTATCATTTTGGTCGCCCTTCTCTGTACCTTCTCCAGTTCAACTATATTTTTTTGAGATGCGGCAACCATAATTGTACACAGTACTCAAGGTGCTGTCTTACCATGGAGAGATTCAAGGTATTATGACATTTTACATTTTCTTTCCCTTCCTAATAATTCCTAACATTCTGTTTGCTTTTTTGACAGCTGCAGCACACTAAGCTGATGATTTCAATGTATGACACCTAAATCTATTTCCTGGGTGGTAAGTCCTAATATGGAACCTTACCATCTTTGTTATCCTATTCTAAAAGCCTAGGTTCACTTGCCTTCACAGCTTTATATTCTCACAAACACATACTTCCTTGCCATGTACTTACTACATTCATGGAAAACCTTTTTAATACACACATACATACATACATACATACTCACACACACACACACACACACCCATCTCATCTAGTCGAACATAGGGTAGACAATCATATGACTATGTAGCTCTAAGACTGTAGGGATATTATAAAACATACATAATAATAGCATACTGTTGTGTCCATCGCTGTCCGATGTCTCTGCTCCGCTCACCTTACCTCATTGGCGACTCTCTCCGGGGCTGATGGAAGGCTAGCTGCTGCGGCTTCTCCAGGCCGTCCTCCTCCGGCGTTCCCGGACTGGCTCGATGCTGCAAGCCGCCATGTTGACCAGATGCCTAAGGGCGCGCGTGTGGCCCGACTGATGTACCGGTGTTGGCGCGAACCTCAGGGGCGTCCCCTGAGATGACGTCATCAGCTCCAGATATTTAAGGTCTCAGTTTTCGCTAACAAGGCGAGTTAGCAAGGGATAGGTTTACCTAGCTTCCTCCAGGTCACTGCGGATGGGATTCGCTCTCCGCAACCCTAGCTACTCTGCCTCCTCGGGCTTCACTAGAGGTACCCGCTCCTCGGGGGCCTCGTTCTCTCTTTTTCTTTTCAGGTCGCAGTCCGGAACTGGTATTCGCTCCTCGAGGGCCCACGTCCCGGACCAGCTCCTGAATACCACTTCTGCTAAGAAGTCATCGCTGCTTACAACATTAGTGAGTTTCCTTCTATCTCGCAGAGCTTTCCCTGGGACCAGGTACTCACTCCTCGAGGGCCTACTGCATTCCAACTCCTGGGCTGCCTCAAGAGACTATGGTGTGAGTGTTATCATCAAGGACTTGTTCCAGTACTCTGCATATCCCATCTACTCACTTTCTTAGTTTCTCTACAGCTTAGCCACCTTGGAATCGCTGTTCCAATACCTGAGGGACTACAGCCCAGCTGGGCACTTCCATCTCACTACTGCCACCTTTGGTGGTTTAATATACTGCTTACTAAGAAGTTTTTGTTGCTTATAACATCAGTGAGTTTCTATCTATCTCTCAGAGCTTTCCCTGGAACCAGGTACTTTCTCCGCGAGGGCCTAATACATACCAACTCCTGGGCTGCCTCAAGAGACTATTATCTCAGCCACCTTAGGATCACTGTTCCAGTACCTGAGGGACTACAGCCCAGCCTCCAGCTCACTACTGCCACCTCTGGTGGTTTAATTAATTAAAATCTTTTCTATACCATCGTTAAAATGGGTACCATCACAACGGTTTACAGTAAGGCACATAAACTACAGCCCAGCCTCCAGCTCACTACTGCCACCTTTGGTGGTTTAATTAATTAAAATCTTTTCTATACCATCGTTAAAATGGGTACCATCACAACGGTTTACAGTAAGGCACATAAACTACAGCCCAGCCTCCAGCTCACTACTGCCACCTTTGGTGGTTTAATTAATTAAAATCTTTTCTATACCATCGTTAAAATGGGTACCATCACAACGGTTTACAGTAAGGCACATAAACTACAGCCCAGCTTCCAGCTCACTACTGCCACCTCTGGTGGTTTAATTAATTAATTAATTAATTAATTAAAATCTTTTCTATACCATCGTTAAGATGGGTACCATCACAATGGTTTACAGTAAGGCACATAAAATAATGATGCTGAAATATATTAATTTACACAGGTGCCATAATGCTTTGGTACATAGTTTTTAAACAATAATAATTGGTCTGTGATAAAATACTGTCCAGATCTTTCTATCTGTTTTGAATACAATATTGTCTTTATAATTGTCACTTTATCTTATAGTGATGAATGAGAAAATAAAATAAAAATAGAAATACATCTACACACATATTGATTACGTTGTTGTGTGTTGATGTTCATTTGTTCGTACCTTGCACTTCGCCAGTTTTTTTTTTTTATTCCCCCTTCTCTATTTGATAAGCTTGCTTAAATAGCCAGGTTTTTAAGTTTTTTTCTAAAGGTTTTGCTGTCTCTTTGTAATCTTAACTCCAAGGGCATGGTGTTCCACAGTATGGGTCCTGCCAAGGATAGCACCCTTTCTCTAACTTGTGTTAGTCTTGCTGTTTTGTTTGATGGAATAGTAAGGAGTGCTTTGTTTGCTGATCTCAGGTTTCTGTTAGGGATGTGTACGCGGAGGGCTGTGTTAAGCCATTCTGCTTTTTCGTTATGTATTAATTTATATATGGTGCATAGTATTTTGTACTGTATTCTTTGTTCAACGGGTAATGCTACACGCAGAGACCATATCACACCAATTTTGTATCACTTACACTGGCTTCCTATATCATTCCGTATTTCATATAAAATTTTATCCACAATTCACAATTTAATACACAACCCTAATTCAATATGGTTATGTTCTATGTTAAGATTATACAAGCCCAATCGACAGCTTAGATCCATAGATAAATGTATGCTGGAAATCCCAACAATAGAAACCGCAAGTTTGGCATTAACTAAAAAAAGAGCTTTTTCTGTTGCAGGACCGATTCTGTGGAACTCAATTCCTGAATACATCCGATTAACAGTCAACCGTAACGAGTTTAAAAGAGCATTAAAAACGTATCTATTTACCTGTGCATATAATATAACTGAATGACTTTTTCAATATCTGTGACACTCATCAATACCTGAATGACTATTTCAATATTTGTGACATTCATCAATAACTGTTGCAAGGTAATTATTATGTAATAATTTTTCACGTATGCTATGACCTTTATGTTACGTATGACGCTATTGTGCATGTTTTAATTCTTGTGAACCGCTAAGATGGATAGACTACTACTCCTAGTGCGGTATATAAAAACTTTTAAATAAATAAATAAATAACCAGTGTAACTCAGCGATGGTTTCGGTGATGTGGTCTTTTTTATTTTTACCGGTCAAAATTCTTGCAGCAGTGTTTTGTAAAATTTATAGTGGTCTGAGTGATGTGTATGGTAGACCTAGTAATAGGGCATTACAATAGTCGGTGCTTGCAAAAATCAATGCTTGTAGTACTGAACGAAAGTTGGTAGTTGTTAGGTTTGAGTCTTCTGAGAACCATGAGTTTGGTGTATCCTCCTCTCACTTTTAAAGATATATATTGTTTTAAGCTTAGTTTTGTGTCAATTATTACTCATAGGTTCCGTACTTTCTCTGCTACTTCTATTTTTTGGTTTTTTTTGAGTGTGATTGTGATTTGAATGATCTCAGTCTTTTTGCGTTCTAAAGGTAGGAATTCTGTTTTCTCTATATTGATTACTAGCTCCATTTGGTTTAGTAATTGTTTTATGATATCAAGATACATATTAGCTATGTTTAATGTTTTTTCAATAGTTTCGTCAATGGGTAGTATTAATTGAATATCGTCAGCGTATATATATTGTGTGATGCCTAGACTGGCCAGTAGGTGGCATAACGGTAACAGGTATATGTTAAAGAGTGTAGCTGTTGCGATCCCCCCTGTTGCTGCGCTACAGGTGGTCTCTCACCTTCCTCCGGAGGCCGCTCCGAAGCCAGGGCCTCGCCTGTGTTCCATCCGGGACTTGCTCCAGGGCCTGAGAGGCCTAGCTGTGCCTGTGGCTTGCTTGCCAGCGTTTGGACATCCTGTCTGGCGACGCCCTTCTCCTAGGGGCCGGCCCGCAGCTCTCCTCCTTATTTATAGGGCCAGCGGTGGGCGGTCCTGGCAAGCTCCTCCCAGGGAGTTGCCTTCTACCTCCAGTATATAAGGACTTCCTTTTCTTTTGCAACTGGCCTGCGGATCGGGTTCTACAGTCGTCTGTAACCTTGCCGATCCAGGTCCACCGTGGTCTGCCTTGCGTTGATGGCTCTCTGTTCCTGACCTTGTCCTGATGTCTGTTCCAGTCCAGGCCTGCGGATCGGGTTCTACAGTCGTCTGTAACCTTGCCGATCCAGGTCCACCGTGGTCTGCCTTGTGTTGATGGCTCCTTGTCCTGTCTCTGTCCGGATGTTTGCTTCCTGATGTTCCTGATGTCTGCCTTGATGTGTTCCTGATGTCCTGATCCAGTTCTGCTCGCTTCTGCCCTACGTCCTGTCTGGTTCCTGAGCCTTCTGTCCTGTTGGGCCCTGGAGTGGCCAACAGGAGGGATTCGTCCCACGGGCTCTTGAGCTTCCCTGCCTGCCAGCCGAAAGGGCTTCGGATGTCAGTATCCCAGCATCGGAGTTCCTGTTCGCCTGGATCTTCCGCTTTGTCTTCCCTGCACCCTCCTTTCCTCAGCGTGGTCCGCGACCAGCCTTCCTGGGCTGTGTAGGGCGCGTCTGGGACGGGGTGGTCCGCGACTCAGTCCCGTGGGTGGGCTGAGTAGGGCGCCCTGATGGACAGTGCCATGTTTCCTTCCAGCCCTCCTCTTCAACGTCTTGCTTCAGCCTGTCTTAGATGTCTGCTTCAGCCCCCGTCTGACGTCTTCTGTGTAAGGACTCTGTCTGCCCTCGTCTCTGTCCGGCCTGCTGCCCATTGCCGTTCCCTGCGGCAGGTCCGAAAGGGCCGGGAACAGTCGGAGGACCGTTCATCAGTCAACTTCCCCGTGTTGGCTACCATGGGCGTGCAGGTCCGGCTGAGGGTCGGACTCCCTGCTTCTGTACCCACCTGGCTCACCATGCCTGCCCAGCTCACCTCCCACGGTGTGGCTGGGGCTCCTCCCTAGCTTTCGCCGTGGCCCAAGGGCTCACCACCAGCTCGAGACGACCGCGCCCGCGCGCGCGCTCGTAACAGTAGCAGATAGGGCTGACCCTTGTGGTACTCCTGTTTGTAGGTGTATTTTTTCTGAAATTACGTCTTTGATTTGAACTTGGAAGTATCTGTTTCTTAGATATGATTTAAACCATTTGATAGTTATGTTACTTAAACCTATTTCCTCTAGTCTATTTAAAAGTATGTCATGATTTACGGTATCAAAGGCTGCTGACAGGTCCAGCATCACTAAAATATAATGTTTGCTATTGTCGAAACCTCTCATGATGTTGTCTGTTAGTGCTAGCAGGAGTGTTTCTGTGCTATAGTGTTTTCTAAAGCCATGTTGTGATGGATACAAGATGTTATTGTTATCTAAGTGTTCCACTAGTTGCTTTTATATAGTTTTTTCAATTAATTTTGCAATTAGGGGTAGGATTGATACTGGTCTGTAATTGCTCAGATTAAGTGTGTGTCTGTCTCCTACACTAAGCCTGAGAAGTGCTCCCTCTCGGGAGCTCCCCCGAGGGCGTGGTCACCTGCCACTAGTCCAAGGTTCCACCCACAACTATTCTAAATAATAACAGATTGCTATCTCCAGCAACTCCATTAATAACAGATTGCTATCTCTCAGCTTTAACAACAGAGCTCTAATAACAGATTGCTAATTCCCAGTTTTAACAACAGAGCTTTAATAACACATACTGCACTGATACATTGGAAAGCAGGACTCACGGATACTATTTATAGCACTTTTAAGTATTACTATATAGTATATGATTATTTTTCAAATCCACAAGCTAATATTATGCATATATATAATTCACAGCTCTCCTTACATCACAAACATAGCACCAGGCATCAGATGTGGTAGTCATATTTCCTGGGTCCTGTCCTGATGCCCATTTTTCTAAGGCAGAACTTACTGCATGAATATATGAATGATCGTATTCCTCAGAATGGAGGTTTGCTAAGTAGGGGAAGAAGAGAATGAATGTTTAATATGAAGGAACTGTGATTTTAATATTGTACGTGATTTGTACTCATTGATTTCTGTATGTGATAATAGGTATTCCCTCATGTCCTCTCTAACTCCATTCTTATAATCTATCTATTGACTCAGAAGAGTTCTATAATGGAGATACTGGTCCACTAAGGAATTTATTGAGCATATTTGCTGTGTGAACTATACTACAGGCTTTAGGTTGCTTATATTTGCCAAAATATGTATTGTGTATGTGACTTTTACATTTTTGTTTTGTTTATGTGACTTTCCTAATTCTTCTTGGATAATTTTCCTTTTTACTGCCAAATAAGTACAAAGTGGAGCATTTTGCATAATAAAATCTTTATATTTTCATTTACTTCTCATGATTTCCCCACTGATTTTTATACATAATTACCACTTAATTACATTTGAACATTTTCAATTGCCGGAGTGTGGTGACAGAAGCATCTTGTGCTTAGTTAAAAATGACCTCACCGTTGGAGAATTGTCCTCTGCCAGTTCCAGATACTTTTGGTACCAGAAAAGGGGACTCTGTATGTCTACATAAGAATAATGCAGCACATGCATATTGTAATGAAGCTGATAACATATTATGCAATTCTGAGCAACGATTATGCTAACAATCTTCACAAAGGGAAGTTAGTTTGTTACTGCAAGATATGCAGGACCTGTGATCCATGTGGTTTTCCACACAGGAAGCTATTATTCATCAAACTGACGGTACGTTTTACTAAGACCTGAATTTGGGTTAAATGAGCCCTTAATAATTTTCAGTGTGTGTTTGTTAATGAATGCTTTCCACAAGAAACTGAATACGCACCTTCCAACATTTCAAATAAACTGCAAGCGATCTTCCTAGAAAGAAAGAGTTGACAGTTCTGGAGACTGGAAAGCCTTCATGGAATAACATTTGAAAAGCTGAGGGTTCTCAAGAGCTTTTATCCTTCTAAGGGTCCCTGAGCCTAATTAAACAGAAACACAGCAATAAGCAGAGCAACAAAAACGAGAAAGATAAGCAATACTGGAATTGGTAAAAGTTCAGGATTCTGCTTTACGACCCGACTCCTTGTGGCTTTCAGA
This sequence comes from Rhinatrema bivittatum, assembly GCF_901001135.1. Taxonomy (NCBI): domain Eukaryota; kingdom Metazoa; phylum Chordata; class Amphibia; order Gymnophiona; family Rhinatrematidae; genus Rhinatrema; species Rhinatrema bivittatum. Next base: position 25,723,839 of record NC_042624.1, on the reverse strand, counting down.
ATCCGATCCCATTTGGTCAAGATGGCATTCCTGGCTCCTGGCCACTTCCCCGGCCCGCACAGACGATACTGGAATGATGTACACGAGCCAAAGTATATTTGTATTGCTAGCTTTGGATCTGTGAGGAAGAGACTCAGAGAGGCCGGGTTTACACCAATCTCAGTGGCGAGCTCATCCAGGTATTCAATGAAGTCCACCTGCAGGCTGTTGCCTTGTATTGTGCCAAACCTTATTTTAAAAAAATCAAATGATATCATCACTTAATTGAAATTAGGCAATGGGAAAAAAAACACACTTGTGAGATAAAGATACTGCGGTGCTGGCAGATGCTTTACAACTTTGTTTATTTTCTTAAAGATCCCTGCAAGAGGAGTTTCCGGCGATAGCTGGTAGCCATCTCTCCTTTTCTCTTTACGGCACTGTATTAACAAATTATGCATTTCTCCAACAAGTGGTGTAATAGTATTAGTCACAGTATAAACTCACTGTCCCCACAAGGCCTAGGGGCATAGGGACACAGATGAAAGATGCAAGCTCAGATAGCCTGGCACATTAGTGCAGTATTAGTGGCAACAAACAATAGGTAGGGTGTAGCCAATATTATGCTGTTAGCATGTCACTGCACTCTGAAGGTGAGAGGTTTTATCTCAACAGAGAAATTTAGCTCTAGGAGACATGGAAGGGTCCATAGATATCATACATATGTAGACTGTTGACTATCAATGGGCGTCAACTGCCAGCATCTCATGAAGGGACCTATATGGCCTCGAAAACCATATATTACATCTGATGATTATTCTTATGATGGCCAAATAAAAGGTATTGAACCTAAAGAGTTATAGGGATGCGTGTACTGAACCACAAAAATATAAGAAATGAAAATTAGATCAGGATTGCGCATATAATTGATATGGTATTACATCACACAGGAAGCTCACATGAAACTGAACAGCCTAGGGTTGGATTCCGAGGTGCTTGACTGTGTTAGAGCTTGGGTTAGTGATAGCCAACAAAAGGGCAGTGGTAATGGAGTTTACTTCAGGGAAAAATTGCTATCGCTGAGATGCCTCCGGGACCAGTCCTGGTCTAGTTCTTTATAATATCTTTATAATGCACAAGGGTTAGTGTGAAAGCCTTATCTTTTCGCATACAGTGTGGACACTTCTGAAGGAGTAGATGAAAGGGGAAATGATCTAAAAACATTTTAGGAGTGGTGAAGTACTTGGTAGTGAAAATTCAATTCATGAAATTTTAGAGCTGTCAGAATATACTGCTTATATTAGTGACCCCCAAAACAGGAGCAGGCTGGACACAAAGTGGGATTGAGCAGGAATGGATTGAGCAGGAATGGATTCTACCTGTACTGGCCAGCTTCCCCTTGGGCTGAGCCCTCAGGTATTGGTGGATATCAGGACTTAGACAGCAGGACCAAGAACTAGAACACTCTAGAAGGCACCCACAAGAGCTGGGCTGAGCTGCTGCAGAACCTGGGGAAACACCCAAGACCCAGGAGCAGACATGAACACAAAGGCAAGGCAAAAGCAGACAGAAACCACCAAACAAACAAAGCAGGAGCACAGAATATGCAGGCCCAAAAGGGGAACCCACATAAGGCCTGAAAATTGTGCTAGAAGACCAGAATCAAAAGCAAGGTACAGACTAGACGAGGACCCCAGGCTCAGGCAAGATACTGAACCTGAGGCTAGAATATAAGCAGAATTCAGACAGAACAAGTTGGCCATGGCAGGGCAAAAAAGCCATAGAGCTGGGATGCTTAGCAGAGTGTCTGTGCAGTGACGCATAAGGCTGGGACGACAGCGCCTCCTGGTGGCAGGCAGACAGAACTGTCCGGCAGGACTTCACAACAACCACACACATTTGGAGTGCAGAAATACATGCGAGCAGTGCACTTTGGATGGGTGGTGGGGCAGCTAAAACAGTAACGAGGCATGGGAAAAACTCAGGGATCCTTAGTTGTTAAAAGTGAAGAAAGCAGAAAGCATGACCGAGTGACACATACCTAACCATTTATAACCCACTGCTTGATTCAACAATGGGTGTGGGGACTGCTGGAACATATGGCAAAGAGGTTAGTATAAACACAAAACACAATTCCACCTTTGAAAAATCATAAAAATGTCACTGCTCATCAGTTTAATTTTAAAATGTTTAATTTGCAACCTATTTTGAAGCACTGCTGCATTTATAACTACCTAAGTATAATATGAAATGTTAGAAGTCCCAGCAGTAAAGCAGGTATTCACATGGCCAGGTCATCTGACAGGCTACAATGAAAGAATCGATTAGTAGCTGGTCCTGTCTGGCAGGGTGCAATGTCTGAAATAACTAGAAGTCCTGGAGGAAATGCAGGCACTCTCATAGCTCTCTGGTAGGCTATGAGAGGGACCTGGGAAGCTCACTAGTAATACTGTGATTATAGAATCAGACGAGCAGCTGGATCTGTCTGGCAGGATGCAATGTCTGTAATAATTAGTCATAGCAGCAATGCAGGCACTCGTGTAGCCAGATCTAGAAAGCTGCACAGGGATCTTAGAAAGCCGGACCTTTGGGCAATGGCCATACTAATATTTCAGGATATTTAGATTATTAAAGAGCCTTATGGTTAGACATGGGAAAGGTGAGTGCTGGAGTGAATTGTGCATCCCTCTCTACCCAAGATGGTGGAATATAAAGAAGGAAGACAAAACAGGCTGCCTTGGATTTGAAGAAATCTTACAGGTGCCCTCATTCTATGGCTGGCAGCTGAGATGTCGTATCCTTAGCAGGATGGACAGAATTTCTGGGCTGGAAAGTCTTTTTCTGCTGTCATTTATTGGGTTGCAATGTTACAGTGGAGGGTGAGATACTGTTGGGGATCAAACAAAAGAAAGAACGTTAAGTGTTCATATCTGACGTTGTCAAGATGGCAGAAGAGTTAGACAAAGCCGGGCCCAGAGAGAGGAATGCTAGGCTGCATCGGAGAGGCATTAGCAGTAGAAATAAGGAAGTGATAATGCCACTGTACAGCTCATTAAGACGGCATCTGAAATATCGTGTCCATTTCTGGAGGCCACAGGGACAGGCAAAATATTGCAGAGTCTGCACCATAAGCCATATGAGATGTCACTTAAAAAGCTAAATATGTGAACTTAAAGGAGACGAGAGAGAAGTGAGGCACCGAAATACTCCAGAAGTATAACAAGTACAAAACAAGCAAGAATGTTTCAGTGGAAAGGACATTTTAGAGTAAAAGATCAAGATACAAGGGCAAAAAGTGGTAGACAGAGGTAACACAAGGAAATATTTCTCCAAAGAAAAGGTGCGTGATGCATGTAAAATGCTCCCAGTAGAGATGGTTGAGGCAAGAACAGAAGCAGAACTAGTCAGGGATAAGATCAGAGCAGTTTTGGTTGTGAGTGCAGGAAGGTAAACTTGGAGATCAAGTGGGGTTTATGGTATTGCAAGAGAATGAGAGCTGGGCAGACTGGAAGGGCTTTTCAGTCATTGGGTGCCATCAGAGTCTATGCTTCTGATTTTCTCTACACAAGCCACGACCTTTCAGATATCATGAGTCAATCGGCAACATGCCATTTCTATAGCTCTGGGGTCATTTACTATAAACCGCACTATTATTTTCCTCAGAGGAAGAAAATACCATGGGGTTTACTAAGCTGACGTTGAGGGAACCATGCAGTCGTTTCTTATGTTCTTATGTTCTTAAGTGGTGAAAAGTACCATGGGGGTTAGTGCCCTCACTAATCCTGCACGATGGCAGCCCCTCAGTCCAGGGTTGCCATCATGTTAAAGGATCAGCATGGCCCTAACCAACCCTGTTCCCCCCCGGGGGTCTTGTGAGACCCTCCCCCCATCTTTCCACCACTCCTAGAAGCAGCCCCAGTGCCCAATATAAAAAAAAAATAAAAACCATAAATTGGATGCAGCCCCTCCTCCTCCCTTCTTAACTGCACCCCTTAATTGACCCCCACCCAGCTTCAAGGAACTCCCCCCACCTTAACCCTCCCAACTCCTGGGTTGCAGCTAACTTTCATTAAATTATGTGGCTTGTGATTTTTCAGGCAAATTGTGCTATTTTATTTACATGAAATTACCTGGTAATGAGCTGCTTTGCATGAAAGCAGGCGATTACCTACATTAGCGATATTAGGGGCAAAATAACACAGAATATTTAAACTACTGCACGTTATCGCTACTGCAAGGTAAGTGCCTAACATACTGGGTCATTCATCAAATTGTGTTAGGGCCTTATGGCAGGATAATAGACTGTAATGCAATATTTTGCATTTCCCCACCCAGATACCCTCCCCTATTACAACGACCTTCTTTGCATGTGATTTGCATGTATGAATAATGCAAATCCATACAAAGAAGGTCATTACTAGGCAATTTGATGCACATATTTTATCACAACCCTCCCAGAGATCCCCTTACTTTAGCATCGATCCTGCCTTGGGGAAGGGTGCACTCTTGCACACGTCCCAGTCGGTGCCATTTTCCAAAATGGCACCGACCTCAACTTGCCCCAGCCATGTGATAGGGGTAAGTTCTGGGGATTGGACTCAGGCCAAGAGGGAGGAGTCCTCTATTGGGGGGCTGTGGGTGAGGGGAGAGCAGGGATTTGTCTGCTGGGGAGCCTGTCTCTATCGGGGGACCAAGGGGGCAGGGGAGGGGGGGCCCATCGTATGCATACTTTTTACTTTATTTTAATTTTGGTGAACTTGGGGCTCTTCAATTGGCAACCTGGGGTTGAAATGGGGGGCAGCAATGACCCCTGCTCAACATCCTCATTTGGCCATGGCTTTCTTTTTAATGGTGGCCAGCGGCCCTTTAAGACGATGTTGGTCCCATGAGGTTGGGGGCCATCATTTTATTTATTTATTTAAACATTTTTATATACCGACAGTCATTGGGAACATCTCATCGGTTTACAAATAACATAAAGTAGCAACATGCTTTACAATAACATTAAAGGGCTGCTCGCCATGGTCTTTTGTGTTGTGGTATTTGGCCACGACACTCAAGAACGTGGCATCGACCACAGATGTGTTTTCGTAGGAGGGGGCCCACTATTGCAGTGACACCCCCCCCCCCCCATGATAGTGGTACCCCTCCTTCGAATAAATATCACGATTTGATGATTCTAGGCCATGACTTGGTAAATGACCCCTTAGTTAGCTGAAAGGTCAGTATGGTTGGAGAAGCAAATACATTTAAATATGTTTGCCGTGCATGACTTATAGAAACTGTACCAACTGCAAAAAAGAACTGAGAACAAAATATTTATTTAATGGACAAACATTACAGATGTTGGTGTGTGTGTGTACCAAAGGTTTTCTCCCATTTTGTGTCTATGGGCAAAAATGGGCCCATTAAATATTTCTTACCTCTTGAATAATATTTCTTTCTTCTTCTCAATGTCTTCCCTTACTTCATTATGTGAAGGAAACTTACACAACCCTGGAAAACAAAAAATATTGAGTTTTGAGAAGTTCTACCAATCTTCTGTCCTGCTCAGATATGTGCACACGTTCTCCCCCCATCCAAATGATAAAATGCAGGGATCCTGGGAGAATCCCCTCCACCCACTCATGTGGAGAGAGCAATTTTCTTCTCTTGTAGGCTGGAAGAGGGTTATTGGTATAACAGTGCTCACTTTTTAAATTATTTTTCAAGAGTAAACAACCATGCACAGAAGTTATAAAGACTTCTTATGTGTCATTAGTCATTTTTCTCAATCCTAGACAATTAAGGGTCTGATTCACCAAATAATGCAGATGTTTATGTACGCACAAACAAGCATGCAATTCACAAAGATGATACATTTTCAGAAGAAATTTGCAAGGGTAAGTAAGCAGTTATCTGGTTAAGTCCCCTGGGGCTGTAAATTGCCCTCCCTGCAGCAGACTGCGTCATCCTTTAGACCTCTTTCCCAGTGTGGCTGTAGTTGTGGCAGAGCTCATCCGTTCCGTGGTACTACACAGTTAGATGTAGATTTGATCTTTATGGGGTTCTTTACAAAAGAGGATTTTCCCGTTCTCCCATATCAAATCTCTCCAACATCTCACGTAACATTGCCGGTTCATATTCAAAGGCCTTTTGAGTCCCCTGGACAAACATTTCTCTTGCCAGCTAACTTTTGCCTGGGAGAAAAGTTACCTAGGGATAATTTAGACAGTTAAAAAAAGGGAGTGTGGAGGGCATTTCGGAGGTGGGGCTTCAGTTTAGCCTGGTATTGCAGATATCGATCGTTATCTAAGCTTGCCGGAGTAAGTGTGGTTGGATACAATGCTGCCCAAAGTTACCTTGGCAAGCACCACTGAATTTTTCAGGTGAAATTACCAGGGAAACGTTTTGCTTCCCACACTGCTGAATGTGGACCTTTGCCATACTTCTTCCAGAATATGCCCTAACTGACATGGGCACCACTCTTCCCAGTAGCTCCAGTATAAGGCAAATCCTCCAGTTTTAATCTCCTCATAATTCCAGAGCACAGTGGTTTCCATGCATTTGAGACCTACATTGGCTGGATTATGACTGTAAATCCACGAGGTCTATATTCAAAGGGTTTGTCTGGCTAACTTTTGGAGTTCTTACATAAAACCTGAGATATGAATATTTCCCCTAACTCCCCAACTAAATAATTTAGCCAGATAAAAACGAGTGGTGCTAGAGGCATTCCCAGAGCGTGGCTTAATTTCATCCAGGCAGCACAGATATTCAGCACTGGCTGGAAAACTTTATCGGGACATCCAAGACAGCTAGGTCATGGGCCACCTTCCTTCCTGCCCCAAGATATTGTTTTAAATGTTGCCAGGCTGAGCAACCCCCCTTCTACCCCACTATTGGGCCAATTCTGTAAAGTATGCTCGGCCGTGCGCACTGCTTAACATGCGGTTGGCCACGTGTTTTCGATGGGCGTCTATTACCCCTTACAGTGTAAGGGGTTTAGCGCATCGAAAGTGCACAGTCAAACCCCCCTGGAAACTAATAGCACACATCACATGCAAATGCATGCTGATGAGGCTAGTAGTTAGTCACTCAGGGTAAGTAAAATGTGTGGCCAATCCAAGGGCTGGCGTTAATTTATGATCAAGTGTTAATTTATGAGCAGCTCAAAAAAGTGTACAGAAAAGCAGAAAATACTGCTTTTCTATACACCCTCCAACTTGAAATTATCTATTTAGCCTTCTTTCATCGTTCATTGTAATTTCCTTTCTCAGTTACCTGTAAACCGACATGATGTGTCCTACGAATGCTGGTATATAAAAAAGCGTTAAATAAATAACTATAAATAATATTCCTATTTTGTTGAATAAGCATAAATAAAAAATTAGAAAAAAAAACCAAAACAAAACAGCTTGAGGAGCATCAGGGAGGGGAATCAAGGCTGCTCAATCCCCACAACATTTTTTCACCCTGCGAGGCGGGACGGTGGGAAGGCTGAGACACCACTAGCCCCTGTTTTTTCAACATTCAAAAGCCCGGTGAGCAGCAAAGTTACCCAAGTAACTTCATTTGAATTTTACCCTGATATCCCTGAATATTTGGCTAAAGTTATCTGGGTAACTTTATCTGGAGAACGTCTCTGCATATTTATTTATTTATTTAACATATTTCTATACCGGTCTTCATGAAGGGATTCATATCAGACCGGTTTACATTGAACTTAGGGGTTTAACTAGTTAACCAAACAAGAGAGCCGAAGCAGAGTTACATATAACAAGGGGGATAAACTTGGGGGCTAAAGTAGCCAGGAAGTAGACAGAAAGCAATTAACTGGAAGAAGGTACTGGGATTATGACCTCCATAGGTTTTTGTGATGAGTTAACATGGGATTGTATGTAGCAGGTCATGTTTTTTTCTTGAAAGTGTCGTCCATGTGCTCCTTGCCTGCAGCCTGGTTCTAATACAAGCTTCCCAGGGCTAGGTTTGCTTCTTCTAATGATAGAGCAGGGCACAAATGCTGCTTGAGCCCAGTAGTACATTTCCATATGCAGGAGTTTATGTCTTCCATGACCACCGGAGACTCGAAGTTCTTTCATACTCACGTGGGGTATTTTCCCACCCCATACAAATTTAACAGCTAATCCTTTGAAGATAGCACTGCATATTAGTAACGGCAGCATATTGAATATGAAACTTAATAGGGATGGTCATCATCGTAAAATGTGCCACGCTGCTCATGTAGCACAGGGTCTTGTCTGATAATTGTTGCCCATCGCAGGGCTCGTGGAAGTACCCAGGGGGATCCAAATGGGGAGAGGAGCACCATTCCCTGTTGCTCACACCCAGAAGTAATTGCTGGTGATTTTAAAGTCCATTGTTAAAGGACCTGTCCTCCAGAATCTTAGCTATACCCACAGGTTAGTTGAGCATTGACTGGAAAATTAGTTTCATGGGTGTTTCCTCAGACTAAAACTATTTGAAAGATTCTCTATGACTTTGTCCTACAAATTCATGATTTTATAAACCTCTCTCATTTTCCCGCTCGGTCATCTCTTCAACAAGCTGAAGAGACCTGACCCACGTAGCCTTTCTTCATTAGGAAACTGATCCATCCACTACCGCTAGCCAAACTGTCCTCCACAAGAAACAGAGCCATCTCTATCATTGGCCCGAAATTATGGAACTCTTTACCTCAACACCTGAGCTCACAAGAAAACTTTAAATCTTTAAAAAAGATCTCAAAACATGGCTATTCAGCCAAACATTCAAAGATGGCATAGGATAAGACAACAGACCACACCCTTTGCATGTCCCACTTTGGGCATGCAATATCCTTCCAAAGACTATCTCACTGACTCACTGAAACCTTATCGATTTTTCACTCATTATCAGCTGTCCCCTTACATGATTTGAGCACGGATATATACTTCGTTATACTGTAGATATTGATTTTGATTAAGTTGCTGTTCGGAACCAGTTTCAGTTACTGTTAAATGCTTTGGATGTAACAGGTTGTTGTAAATGTAAACCGGAGTGAAGGCGATTTTTGCTCTACCTCGGTATATAAAAACTGCTAAATAAATAAACAAATAAATCCACAGAATCATTTTTGCTGCCCTTCTCTGTACCTTATCTGCTTTTGCTTTATATCTTTATGAGATACGGAGACACAAGGTGTGGTTGCACCAAACCTCTGTACAGAAGCATTTCGAGATTCTCAGTCTGATTCTCTGAGCCATTAAGAATAAGTCTTAACCTTCTCTTTGCTTTTTGGATTACTGCTGCCCACAGAAGGGAGGATTTCAGGGCATTGTCCACAACGATTGTAAGATGCTTTTGCTGAGTGGTGATTCCTAATGTGGAATCCAGCACTGTGTACATGCAAAGGGCAATTTTTAAAGCCATTTCCATCAGGAGAACAGCATTTTACATGTGAAAATTGCCCAATCTGGATATGGGTTAAAATAGGTGCATTCTGCACGGTGCATGGACTTTTATTTGCATTTTTCTGGGGTGGGATTAGGCTGGGGGAGAAAGCGACACGCAGGATTTCACAACTGCGTGCATTGTTGTGGTTTGGAAAAGGGTATCTGAAGAAAAAGTACGAGTACGCACGAACAATTACTTTCAAAACTTGTTTGAGGAGCACAGGTGAAGTGTACCTGCGGACTATGCAGTAACCTGGGCAGCTTGTTTTTCCCTGCTCGCATCGCTTTACACATTTTCACCTTCCGTTTAGAGGCCCAGTTCTCCAGCCTTGCAAAGTCCGGCGTGTACTCTTTTATTCTCGAAATTACGCATAAATTAACCCACTCAAGTTATGCCCTCGTTAGAGTAGGCACCACTTTGCATGGCTGACTGGCTGAGTTGATCCACTTACCAGCCTACTTACACTTGGGGATTTCAAAGGGCATTTATGTGCAGAAGTTCACTTTGAAAATTCGGGGTAAAGTCCATGTATAAGGTACACCCAGACTTTACCCGCACCTGTACAGTTGTAAAACCCTCTCCGTGTGCATGGGGGAGAAAAAAGCTTAGTAAATCAGGCCCTTAGTCTCCACGTTGGAGGTTTAGGACCTGGCACTGATGATGCACATGTGATATATCATGGGATCCACTCGCTTGGTTGATGCTAAAGATCTGAGAAATGTTTTGTGCACCAAGTGTCAAGTTTGTACGTCGCCTGATGTCAGTATAGAAGTCAGTATGGATCTCAGTCGCGCATATTTGTACGCATTCCTGGTAATCTGTGGGCAGTGTACATTCATCTAATTCGTTAGATATTTTTATTTTCATTTTTAATTATTTATATGACTGTACTTCTTATTTCGCATGATTGGTTAAATTACCGTGTTCTTTTTATGAAACTTTTTTGTATCTTAAATTTTGTTTTCTATGAATTTTATGTATTTTTATTTTAAGGAGTTATTGTAAACTGGTGTGAATGTATATACCAACATCGGTATAGAAAAAAAATAAAATTAAGAAATAAATATCTGTGACATGTAAAAGTTCAGACCTGCCAATTTCACTTTGTCTCTGACAATGGCCATCTTCTTATCTATTAACCTTATTAAACACACCACAGTCACTACATATTTTCTTTTCTAGTCTCGGCATCCCTGTACTCAGATTCCTTTTTTTGTTCCCTTTCAATACAACCCCTATCCCAGATTCAGTTTTCCAGCATTAGGACAGGGTTTTTTGCCTCTGGCAGGCCATTTCTAGCCTCTTTCTGATCTGTCTGTTTTGAGTAGTATTATTCAGCTTTGTGCAGCAGAAGTCGCTGGTTAATGTTGCTTGAAATTTCTGGATCTCATCCTACCAACAGCCCTAAATGTGGACCCAATATTCAGTTCGTATAGTAAATTTACTGGGAGATGCAGCAAGCCACGGTAGTGCTCTAACACACGTTAAATGTGTGATATAAGCAATATTATGCATAGCCCTGCTCTGGCTGCCTCTTCTAATGCAATGATCTTCTTTGAGTGTGAGTTCCATGCATGAATAATGCCAATGCATGCAAAGAGGGTCATTAATAGGCAATTTGATGCTAATATTTGATTATGGCTGACCAAGATTTTTAAGTTATTATACCCATGTTAATCTACCCTAAGTTATTATACCCATGTTAATTTACCCATGTACTAAGTTATTTTACCCATGTATTCTGTTTTCCAATTTTAATACCCTGTTTTATGTAACTTGCATTCCTTCATGCTTGTCGTTTTCAGTTACAACGTAAATCGAGATGATATGCAAATTCTGCATGAATCCCGGTATATAAAAATGTTAAATAAATAAATAAATAAATAAGAAAGTAGTCAGTCGTGATAAAACAACACCTTTTCAATTTTCAATAAGTGCAACATTAGAGCTCCCGCATTACATTTAAAAGGCTGCTACCTAAAAAAAAACCTAAAGCTGAGCCTGAAAGATAAGCTGAGCGGGGGATGAGGGCTAGGTCCAATCCACGGACCTTGCCTCTATGACATGGCAGGGGCAAGGTCAGGTCGGTGCCATTTTGAAAAATGGCATTGACTGGATGGGGTATTAGGGGCACTCCAGCTCCAATGAGGAACCTTCAGCTATTTTTAAAATGTTCGGGAGGTGCGGGAGGGGTTCAGGGGTGAGTGGGGTGACTATTGGGCAGAGAGTACCCCTGAACCCCAAATGACTTTAATGTTCAATTTTGGAGGGGGGTGTTGATGCGTGTGATTTTTAAACATTTATTTTTTTCGTGGAGAAGTCAGGGCTGCCAACATCTAGTGGCCAGTCTCTTAAGGCAATGGTGGTCCCTTGAGATTGTGGCCACCATCACACTTAAAGGGCTGCTCACCACATTCTTTTGTCCCTTGGTGTTTGGCAGCAAGACAAAAGAACGCACCATAGAGTTGTAATCTTTTTTTGGGGGGAGAGGCTCCACTATTATAGTAACACACCCCCCCCCATCACAATAGTGAGACCCCCTCCCATGACAGTACATCTCAACTTGATGAATCCAGGTCTTAGCTGGGTAAACTTATCTGGCTTACTGTGGAGGTATATTGAATAGTGCAGCCACACTCTTGAATATAGTTGGGTATCTTAAAGATAGCGGGCTAACTTTAGGGTAGCTCTTTGGCCTAATTGAATAACGGAGTTATCCAGATAACTTTTCTGGCTAACTCAACTCCTCCCAGCCATTAACTGGCTAGAATTTAATCCGATAAATTCCCAGATCTTCATTTGGCTGAATAACTTCTCATTATCCAGCTAAATGCTTTAGAATATGGACTTTCTGGCCACTGAAAACATTGGCCACTTGAAATACTGACTCCTAGTCCTGAATTCTAATCATTAGGCCATATTTTTTTCACTCCTGAAATGTTTTTCTTTTAAAGAGATTCCCTAATCACTTACCCTTAAACACTCTAGTGGCCCAACGAGCCTGAAGCTCTGCCGTTGGCATGATGGCTCCAAGTGGCTGGATAAGGCCAAGAACTCCCAGCGTTGGCTTGTCCAGGTCAGGAGGAAAGATGTTCTTAAAAAGGGAAGCCTTATTGTTCTCGACTTTGATAATGGACTCGTCCAGGAAAGGAAAAGAATATCTGTATCCTGTCGCAAAGATGACAACATCAACGCCTTCCTCAATTGTTCCATCTTCAAATTTCACCGAGGATTCGGTGAATTCTATCACATTTGGCTTCACTACTACATAACCACAAGTTATGCGGCTTGGAAGGTCATCGTTAAATAATGGCTCTTTCCACTGGGTGCTAGATAGAAAGACAGGCAAAAGACGGGGAACACAGAGAAAACAGCAGGATAAAATTCTCATTATCAGGAAATGACAGCAATCAGTCACCTTTTATGGCAACATCATAAACAAGACCATAGAATACTTCCCCACAACTCTGAGATAAAAAAACCCCATAGCATTATACACCAAGGACAATTACCCCTTGATGTATTCTTCAAAGAGTACAAGGGATAATTTTCAAAGAACGCAAAATCTGCAGGTAGTTAATACTAATTTTCATTGAGAAAGCACATGAAATGTTCACGTTGAGCGGTCACCTTTACACCTACGAATATATGCGGGCACTTCTTCCAGCAGAATGTACATGCATTGGTTTAAAAATTGTAAAATTCATGCATTTGTTCTGTTTTTATCAGTTATGTATTTTATGCTATATGCCGCCTAGAGCTTTGGCATTGGCTAGGATATATATTTTAAAAATAAATTATCTATAAATCACTCCAAACCCCTCCCTAAGCCTTCTCTTCTGACTGCCTCTCTGGTATGCAGTAAACTTTCCTGCTCATTGAATATCATCAACCTATTGGAAGCAGATTAGATGATGAAAATCTGGGCATGATTATAAAAAAATCAAGTATCGACAATCAGACCTCGGTGCATTTTGTCATCTATTACATGGGAAGAAGTAGGGGACAAAAAAAGCAAGGTCTCACTCAATAAAGCCCTTTGACGAGGCACCCATGAAATAAAGAGTTCCTGTTTATCTGAAAGATCTGAACCAACCATGCGTAAAAGTGCATCTACTTTAAACCTCCGGAATAGCTTCAAAAGCCAGGGTCAGCATCTAGCCTGGTCCACCTTAAAAATCAGCCAGTGGGAACTCAGCCCACCAGGGCATTTCCCTGCGGAGAGGAATAAATGCTCCGGTCTGGAGAGGAACAGGAAGGTCCAGGACTGGAGGTGCATATATGAATATCCTCGTTTTTGAGACAGAAACTCCTGAGCCAAGTAGGGTGGCCAACTTTTCCATAGGCCACGACTGGACACTAGAGGACCAGGGGTGTGGCTGGAGAATGGTGCCCCCTCAATTACATGCATTTTAGATCCATCTCTGTATCTGCAGAACCACTGGGAGCTGAGGGCTGGGCTGAGCACCTCCTCCTCTCCCTATGCTGTCCAATCACAGCATGGGATACAGCACAGCTCTCCTCCCAGAGGCTCTGACCTGCCTTCCTCTTCTTCTAACTAAGAGGCTGTGCGGAAAAAGGAGCATCCACCTGCAAAACTGGACATTTAGTGTCCGGTCAGTACTTTTGACCGGACACTGTACAGAATGCCTGACAACCTGGCTGTGTGGTCCAAAACTGGACAGTTGGCAACCCTAGAGATAAGCAGACTTTGCAGTTTTTCTTCTATAAGAAATGAAAAGTATTTTTGTGTGGGTCTGGAATCCAGCCTGCTTATTCTGTCCCTCCGCACCCTCGCTGAAGCCGGGGGCCACCGCATGCTATCTCCCCATGATTGACATGATTATTAGGGATGTGAATCGTGTGATCGATCGTCTTAACGATCGATTTTGGCTGAAGGGGGGGGGGGGGGGAAATCTGATCATCTTAGTTTTTTTGGTTAAAAAATCGTTTTATCGGGGGAGGCCGGGAAAACCGGCACACCAAAACAACCCTAAAACCCACCCCGACCCTTTAAAACAAATCCCCCACCCTCCCGAATCCCCCCAAAATGTTTTAAATTACCAGCTTGGGGGGGGGCCTCCTGACCCCCACAAGACTTGCCAAAAGTCCAGCGGGGGTCCGGGAGCGACCTCCTGCACGCGGGCCGTATTGCCAATATTCAAAATGGCGCCGGCGCTACCTTTGCCCTCACTATGTCATACGGGCCGACGTCGGTCGGGGTGGGTTTTAGGGTTGTTTTGGTGTGCTGGTTTTCCCGCTCTCCCCCTCTTTATGATTTTTTGATGATAAATCAGGGGAATTGCTATTGTATCACGGCTCTAACGATTTTTGACGATTTAAAATATATCTGACGATTGTTTTAAATCATCAAAAAACGATTCACATCCCTAATGATTATGCTTTTTCATGCAACTCTATCTTAGTTAAGTGTGCATTCACTGCACAGTAAAATGAAATACGCCCGTACCTGTCTCGGGGCTGTAAGCCGTAGTTGGAATGATCAAACCGTTCGTTCATCTTTTTTGCATTCAACCAAATTGCAATGGATGGAGGAAGGATATTTCGGAACCAATTTTTTAAACGAGTTGTGTACACAATGTCCCAGGGAAAACCATTGTCATAGACTCTGCTCATTAACCAGGCACCTCTTCTAGTGCTGAGGAAGACCTGTAAAAATAATGAAGGTTTCAACTGATGTGGTGACCTGATGCTCTCTCCCTTCTATGGTTAACTTCATTCTTTCCCATGTTACCCACACCTTTCCTGACACATAATTCAGTAGGGGTTGATATTCAAAAATCCATTGATGGCTGTCTTTATACAGATATTCAGCTGCACTTACTTGGCTGAGAGGCTCAATATCTACCTAAATCTACCTGTTCAAATCTAATTAGAGAGCTTGAGGCCTGTTTGCATGGGCTGGGGAAACCCAGTGAAATTCAGTTAATTAATGCTGAATATACTGCGTTAACCAGCTAAATTTGAGAGTCCTCCCCATTAACACATAGCACCTACCACTGACTCCTTTTTTTACCTTGCTAAATTTGTGCAGGTTGTAGCTTTTACCACGCACATTTGCTGGTTAAGGGGGACACATTTTTAAATGGGTAGATTTATCCAGCTAAAACCTGATTTTAGAATTTTAAGAGGGCAGAATTAACTCAGACCCATCCTTACCTTGAGGATGATAATTTTATCGTGCACGCCACAATCGATGGGGTGAGTGGTTAAAAAAGCAAGTTTAGAATAATAAATAAATGTATTTATTTATTCCCCGATATTGGTTAATGACACACTTTCCTCCCATATCCTTTGCCTCCATAACTTCCAGGCATGCTGTCCTCCTTAAAATCAGAAATAGGGGAGCCGTTGAAAGAACTGCCCGGAATAACTCGGACCTCACGCGGCGAACCCTCGGAGAGTGACCCGACCCCCCCCCCCCCCTGGCTGTGAGAGGGCAGAGCCGGATGACGTCAGAGGAGAGCTTCTGCCCATAAATCCATTGGCAGACGGCGCGCGCTGCCTAAGCCGCGTGCTCCGTAAGGGGCGCGTGGCTTGGACCGGCTTAGGCCAGCGAAGGCGAGAAGGCACCTCTCTTCCTTGATGTGGATATAGGTGTGATGCCCGGTCAGTTTCTCTAACTCCATATTGATGTATCGGCAGCAGGAATCGTGAGTAAAAGTATCAACTTGTTTTTTGGACTTTTTTCCTTTGTGCATTTTAAGTAAATTATTCCGCATACAAAATGGAAGGGGATGGTACATCCGGAAGCCTCGACCCCTGCGAGACCTTCCCCATTGCAAACAATGTTGACAAACTTTTACCCACCTGTAGAATCTTTAACCCTGGAGAGTCCCGCTATAATGGTTGGAGGAGAGCAAACCCCACCATTATTGGGAGAAGTGAGCTTAAGTCCCGAGGCTCCAACTATTCCTCCACCTCCGAAAATCAGCATACCCATCGGGGTCTCAGGCACAGCTGATACACGGATACCGATGGAACAGTTGAGTTCGTTCGAGGAGGACTGTGATGGTATGATGCTGCAAGATCAGGGTAAGGACCTTGGACTCCTTCCCTTCAGAGAGGTGCAAGGTATTGGAGAGACCTTGGAAAGATCCAGGATCTCTATACCATCAACAGGAACGGTAATAAGTCCCCCAGTGGGGAACAACGTAGTCCAGGAACAGACTAATGAAGTTTTTTTTACCTCTAATGCCTGAGGCCCTGCTAGGTAATCCAAAAACAGTGACAGTGGAAATGTTATGGCGTGCTATGAATATGTTGCAAAATAATATAATGAAGTTGAACAATAGTATTAAAGAGATGCAAAATGTTTTAGTAAATTTGAATCCCATGGTAGTTAACTATGGGACAGTTCTGACAAAAGTGCAAGAGAATATTTCCTCTATAGAAAAGGTACAATCTTCAATCATTAAGGGGGAATTAGCTTTAAATAAAAAAGTTGAAGTACTGGAAAATCATGTTAGATATACAAATTTAAGATTTGTTAATTTCCCCAAATGTAAGATGGTTTCAGCCAGGGAACAACTGAAAAATTATTTTTTGGAAATTTTGACATGGCAGCCTGAAAATTTTCCACAAATTACCAATGCTTATTTTATTAATGAAAAGAAAGTTACTACTTCAGAGCAGTTGGATATTTCCTTAAATGTAACCGAGCTAATTGAAACATCATATATCTCCCAAGTGGAGATGAAAGGTACTCTTTTGGTCAAGTTTGCAATGTCTTTAGATAGAGATAAGGTTTTAAAAGCCTTTATGTTGAAAAGATCCTCTCTCTACATGGGACAAAAAAATCTGGATTTATCCAGATGTCTCTCCAAGGAGACACAAGAAAAAAGGAAAAGAGTCATTGCTCTGGCCAATATTGCTAGGACATTTGGCATTCAGATAATGATAAGATTCCCTTGTAAGTGTGTCATGCGGGTGGAAGGAGCAAGATATGTGTATTATGACCCACTTCATTTAGAGAAGTTCCTGGAAGAACGAAGGAACCAAAGGAGGGAAAATAATGCCTAACCTAACCATTAGTTGGTAATAATATTATATCTACAAATTCCTGTTATATTTGAGTAACTTCATTATTATATTTTGGTTTAAATTTGCTCTGTGCTCCCATTTTTTGTTTGGTAACAGGATACAGGTAATGTAATTCATTGATGGTTATATTGATAGTCTATGGTTCTGTATATGAATTATCCTGTATACCTAAAAAATATTCAAAGAAATTTAAATAATGTAACTTGAATTGTTATTTACTTATTTATTTAAACTTTTTTTTATACCGACCTTCATGAAAAATATCATATCAAATCGGTTTACAAAGAACATTGTGATAAGAAACTTTAACTTTAACCTTAACATACTTAAGCATCAACAAGTTGTTGGAAAGTTACAATAAAACAGGGGTAATGGGTAGAGGAGAAGAATGCGCTAGAGGCGGAAAAAGGAACTCCATAACAATAACTGTACAGTAACAGTGACTTTGCTGAGGATTGTCTAGTTACATGCCTGGTGTCTGCGGCCTAATCAATAGCCTAGCTTGTACTGGGAAAGTTACAGGAAGGCTTGGTGAAACAGCCAGGTCTTAAGTTTTTTTTTGAATGTTTGCAAGCAATGTTCCTGTCTGAGGTCTGGTGGGATGGCATTCCATATGCTGGGTCCCGCTGTCGAGAAGGCCTGTTCTCTAGTGCTTGTTAGATGAGTGGATTTAGCGGGGGCGGCGTGTAGAGATCCTTTGTATATGTCCCTGATAGGTCTTGTGGAAGTGTGGAGCCTGAATGGGAGTTGCAACTCTAAGTGGATCTGGTGGTGAATGGTTTTGTGAATGATGGTAAGGGCTTTGTGCATGACTCTAAAGCTTATAGGGAGCCAATGCAGATCTTTGAGGATGGGTGTAATATGCTCTCTTCTTTTGGAGTTTGTAAGGATTCTCGCAGCTGCGTTCTGGAGCATTACTTATTGTAAATTGAAAATTCATAAAATTCATAAATAAATGATTAAAAAAAAAATCAGAAATAGCTGCTTGTGTCACTGAACAAATCCAGCTTCAGAGAATGAGAAGATCAAGGTTTTTCACTTTGGTTAATAATACTATTGAAACCCTATGGGTCAAAGTTGGGATTGTGGGATTATTTTTTAGAGCATTTTCAGGCCGATACAGTACAGTGTGCATCGGAGCGCACTGTTAACCTGCTTTTGGATGCGTGTTTTCCCTTACTCCTTATTCAGTAAGGGGAGGAAAATGCATGTCCAACCCGCGGCACCTAATAGCGCGCGGGATACAGAAAGTAAAATGTGCAGCCAAGCCGCACATTTTACTTTCAGAAATTAGCGCCGACCCAAAGGTCGGCGCTAATTTCTTCTGGCACCGGGAAAGTGCACAGAAAAGCAGTAAAAACTGCTTTTCTGTGCACCTTCCGACTTAATCTCTTGGCAAAATTAAGTCGGAGGTCCCGAAGAGTAAAAAAAAGTTTAAAAAAAAAAAATGTGAATTCGGCCAGCGTCCAGTTTCCGAGCCCGTGGCTGTCAGCGGGCTTGAGAACCGACGCCGGCAAAATTGAGCGTCGGCTGTCAAACCCGCTGACAGCAGACGCTCCTGTCAAAAAGGAGGTGCTAGGGACACGCTAGTGTCCCTAGCACCTCCTTTTCCCGTTTTTACTGCCGGGCCTAATTTAAATACTGAATCGCGTTTGCCCACTCTCCCGCGGACTTTACTGTATCGGCCTGTTTATTTTCCCAACAAGTTGTTTCTTTAAAAAATATCTGTGGATATTAATGATTGTATTGATTATCTGAAATAATTATTTAATTGCTTTCTGTTCCTTGAATTAATGGATATGCTTTTAAGTGAGTGGGTATAAGACATTTGAAAGGTAGAGTAGTGTATGAACTCTTCGGTTCGCCTTTGCTGCTTCTCCCCATGGCTTGATGCTGGGTAACATATTCAGATTTTATTGCTAAAGGTAAGTGGATGGTAGCCCTAGATGTTTTGAGCATGGTGGGAAATGCCTGTTTTGATGCATATATTTCAAGTCTAGAATGGTAGATCTTTGGCCTCCATCCTTTTGATGATGATCATACTCCTAAACCACGATGTGGTATGATATCAACAGCATAGACGTTACATGAAAAATAGTTGAGGACCTTTCTTTGTAATGTGATTCTAGTGATAAGAAAATAATTTCATTTTATAGCAGGTGCTAAAAAGTGGCAGAGACAGGATCAGTTGATTCAAAACTTGACTTTGTTGACCAGGAATACCTCGCTTTGAACTGGATCCCAGGTGCACTGGGAGATTCAGTCATTTTCTATAAGATGCTGGCAAGCTATGTGATGCATACATTTTTATTATAGTGGCTGCTGCAGTGTCTGTGGAAAGCTTAGGGGGATCCCACAGCAATGGGTTTGCTTGTGGACACCTGAATATTGCAGTAACAGCTAGGATTGTGCGGTGGAAAAATATTCGTTTTCGGGGTTTTTCCCCCCCACCAAATTCGGTTCATGGATTGCTTGATTTGTTTAATTTGTGCGATAAAAACAAATCAAGCAATAAAAATGAAACACCGAAAAATGGCCTAAAATTGAAAAAGGAGGCTCCCACCTGCCTATCCAGAAAAATGCTGGGGGCAGAATCCACCCCGGCCGCCACTTACCCATTTCAGAGAAGATCCACCAGCAAGGTCTAGGACCAGGCCGAAACCTCGGCCTTGAATAGGCTGAGGTCACAGTAGCCTACTCCACCCTCGGCCTATGCAAGCCTGATGCTTCGTCTGAATCCAGGCCCGACCCTGGGGCCTGGCCCAGAGGTCAGGTCCTGACACTAGGGCCTCAGCCTAGACTGGAGCCCAGACCTAGGCCCAACACTGTTACCTGGCCTGGAGGTCGGGTCCTGATATAGGGACTGGGGTCCAGACCCAGGCCGAAGCTGTGATCCAGTCTGGAGGCTGGGTCCCGATGCCAGTGCCTCAGCCTGGACCCAGGCTCGACACCATGACCTGATCTGGAGGCTAGGTCCCGAAGCCTGGACCTCGGCTGGAGCCCAGATCCAGGCCTAAAGCCACAACCCAGCCTGGAGGCTGTCCCAATGCTGGGGCCTCGGCCTAGGGTGGGGCCCAGACCCATGCCTGGCACTGTGACCTGGCCTGTAGGTCAAGTCCCAATGCCAGGGCCTCAGCCTGGACCCAGACCTGATGTTGCAACCAGACCTGGAGGCCGGGTCTCGAAACCTAGGCCTTGACTGGAGCCCAGACCCAGGCCTGATGCCACAACCCGGCCTGGAGGCCAGGTCCCACTGTCGTGTCCTAGGCCTCGGGTCAGCCCAGGCCCTATGCTGCTCCCTCATTGTCCTCTTCTTTTTTCTGATGCTGTCCGCTGGGGTTGCACCGGAGACAATGAATTCCGGTGCATTCACCCCACTGGACGGCGTCATTTTGATGTACAGCAATTGTACGTGCAATATTGTACATCAAAATGGCGCCTTCCAGTGGGGTGAATGCACTGGAGTTAACTCCATCTATCTATGCAATCATCTTTAAATGACAAATACAGAATTGACCCCTCAACTGGGAAATCTTTTCCTCCAAAGACCATTCAATATTCACTCCTCTATATTGATTTCATTATTTTTATTAGTATTTTTATTTTGCCATGTATATAGTGCCCTAAACTGGGGAACTGTGCAACAAATTATAAAGAAGTAGAAAGGGTCCTTGCCCCACAACGAGGAAAGTTTTAAGACCCACGCACAGGCGCACATGTGCATGTATTTGCCAGTGCTCGTACATGGACATGGTGATTTTATTCGTTTATAACATACATGCGTATATGCGCCTAAACGCCTAAACGCGTGTGTTATAAAATCGGCTATGTGTGCATACATGTGAGCACGATTGTATATTGACGTGTGCATACATACACAAATGCCGCCTCACACGTGCTAATAAACTTTTCTTTTACTATAATGCCATGTGATTCTGTTTCCTATAGAGTATAAGAATCCGAATGTGCTTTGTAAATATGATGTTGCTTATATTAAAATAGTAATACAGTGTGGGGTAGATATTTAAATAAATGGCCATTTATCTGTTAGCCGAACAGAGTTATCTGGCTAATTTCTTATAAAAATGTTTTCAAATATATTCATCTTCTCTGCAGCAATTCTTCCTGTACCATTCATCTCCAATGCATTTTCTCTGAGTTTCGAGTTGTTTTATTTCCCATTATATCCTATAGAGCCAAGCTGAATAAATGCTTGAGAGGCAGGGTTGGGGCTGAAGAACGGGCTAGCCTTTTGTGTTTCTTGCACTTGTTATATTATTATGTTATTTCCCCTGTCATGTGGAACTGTTTAATCATTTGTATTCCTTGCCTCTCCTCCTTTGTTCACTACACCTTCCTTGTTATTTTCGCTTTACTCCCCCTCCCCTGTTTTTTGTATTTCTCATAGTTCTAGGTAAACCGATATGATGTACCCACGAATACCGATATAAAAAAAAAAAGCTGTTAAATAAATAAATAAATAGACCTGCCGCCATAAGCTTCCTCCACTTCAAAATGTTGCTAACATTGTCAGAAGGTCTTTGCGTGTCAAGATGGAATAATGGTCCTTATGAGATGTGATATATTGCACCTAAAATCCTTCACTATGCGGCCTACATATAAACCTGCGCTATTTTTTAGCATACATATTTAATGCATGCACTAAAATCAGTGGTATGTACTAAGCCTGACAGCATACATTAATGCCCACTAGGGATGTGCAGAGCAAAATTTTATGTTCATATTTTTTATGTCCGAAAGGGGGTCCCACTTGCGGCCAATATGGACATAAAAAAAATCCAATGAGTTGGGTATATGTACATATGTGCAAAAAAAAAATTTAAACCCCCTCACCCTCCTTAATCCCCCCCCCAGACTTACCACAACTCCCTGGTGATCGAGCGAGGAGTGAGGACGCCATTTCTGCAATCCTTGGCGAGAAGCATGTGACGTCGGTGGCACGTCGAGTGACGCGGCGTCACGTGATTCCCGGCTCGTTCGCGCCGGACGGCTCGTTCGGCCCAAAAAGAACTTTTGGCCAGCTTGGGGGGGCCTCCTGACCCAAAAATGGACCCGACATGGAGGAGCTTGGGGGGGGCCTCCTGACCCGACATGGGGGTCAGGAGGCCCCCCCAAGCTGGCCAAAAGTTCTTTTTGGGCCGAACGAGCCGTCCGGCGCGAACGAGCCGGGAATCACGTGACGCCGGCGTCACTCGACGTGCCACCGACGTCACATGCTTCTCGCCAAGGATTGCAGAAATGGCGTCCTCACTCCTCGCTCGATCACCAGGGAGTTGTGGTAAGTCGGGGGGGGGGATTAAGGAGGGTGAGGGGGTTTATATTTTTATTTTGGCTCAACAATCGCGATTTCCCACATATCGAACATATCTATGTTCGATATGTGGGAAATCCGATCGTTTATGTCGAATCAATTTTTTAAGTAAAAAAAAAATATGAGTTGCGTTTTACTAATGCGGTCAATCCGAATGCACACCCCTAATGCCCACTAATACGGCTGCACTAACAATAACTCTGGCATGTTACATTTCAGCATGACCTTGTCTGTACAACAGATCCATACCCTGGTAATTGGCTTATTAGTCCTTTATTAACTTGTGATAAATTTGCTCCCTCCATCTACGCCCAGCAAACGTACCTGACCTGGCCTGACCAACTCTGGAGGCTGCTGGACTGGGGTCACAGAAGAAAGACTAGCGCCATCCAGGGTAAAAATGGCAGCTATAGTGCTTCACATGATCGTTTGAGGTCTCTGCAAGCTCTTATTTCACGTCAGTCAGTAAGTATTAGGAGTAACAATACCATTGCAGCTGTATGACTAAGCTCCACCGCCAGGTCTGCGCCAGAGTTCCCCATGCCAAGTACGAGTATCTTCTTTCCCCGGAACTCCTCAGGAGTCTTGTAAAAGCGACTGTGCAAATGTTGGCCTTTAAACTTATTTATTCCTGGAAGGAAAGCAAAGGGTAAAATGGTAGAATGTGTAAAGATGAAAATCTGCCCTTATCTCTCTCAGATATTAAATCTACTATGGTGGGGACACAGGAATTACAAGATCCCTTTTATGGGTTAACAGCAAACACTAAACTCTTTTTCTCTCACCTTCATGATGATTATTTTAGGTTGTTTTTTTTTTTTTTTCCAAATACTATATAAATATAGACCCTCTGCTGTAAAAACTGAACTCTGTTACTTAAAGAACTGTGAATATGATGTACTCAATCGATTTTTTTTAACAAAAAAACATCATATATGGAACTGGAAACTCATTTAATTATAAGAAAAATTCACAGTCACAAAAATATGACTGTGGTACATAAGAACATAAGAAATTGCCATGCTGGGTCAGACCAAGGGTCCATCAAGCCCAGCATCCTGTTTCCAACAGAGGCCAAACCAGGCCACAAGAACCTGGCAATTACTCAAACACTAAGAAGATCCCATGCTACTGATGCAATTAATAGCAGTGGCTATTCCCTAAGTAAACTTGATTAATAGCAGTTAATGGACTTCTCCTCCAAGAACTTATCCAAACCTTTTTTGAACCCAGCTATACTAACTGCACTAACCACTTCCTCTGGCAACAAATTTCAGAGCTTTATTGTGCGTTGAGTGAAAAAGAATTTTCTCCGATTAGTCTTAAATGTGCTACTTGCTAACTTCATGGAATGCCCCCTAGTCCTTCTATTATTCAAAAGTGTAAATAACCGATTCACATCTACTCGTTCAAGCCCTCTCATGATCTTAAAGACCTCTATCATATCCCCCCTCAGCTGTCTCTTCTCCAAGCTGAACAGCCCTAACCTCTTCAGCCTTTCCTCATAGGGGAGCTGTTCCATCCCCTTTATCATTTTGGTTGCCTTCTCTGTACCTTCTCCATCGCAACTATATTTTTTTTGAGATGCAGCGACCAGAATTGTACACAGTATTCAAGGTGCAGTCTCACCATGGAGCGATATAGAGGCATTATAACATTTTCCGTTTTATTCACCATTCCCTTCCTAATAATTCCTAACATTCTGTTTGCTTTTTTGACTGCTGAAACACACTGAGCTGACGATTTCAATGTGTTATCCACTATGATGCCTAGATCTTTTTCCTGGGTGGTAGCTCCTAATATGGAACCTAACATCGTGTAACTACAGCAAGGGTTATTTTTTCCTATATGCATCACCTTGCACTTATTATTATTTGTTATATACCAACATTCGATCTGAGCCAAGCCGCACATTTTACTTTAAAAAATTAGCGCCTACCCAAAGGTAGGCGTTAATTTCTGCCGGTGCCAGGGAACTGCACAGAAAAGCAGTAAAAACTGCTTTTCTGTGCACCCTCCAAATGAATATCATGGCGATATTGTCGGAGGTCCCAAAAGTTTAAAAAAAAAGAAAAAATATTGAAATAGGCCCGCGGCTTGTGGGTTGAAAACCGGATGCTCAATTTTGTTGGCGTCCGGTTTCCGAACCCATGGGTGTCAGCGGGCTCGAGAACAGATGCCGGCAAAATTGAGGGTTGGCTGTCAAACCCGCTGACAGCCGCCGCTCCTGTCCGAAAAGAGGCGCTAGGGACGCACTAGTGTCCCTAGCGCCTCTTTTTACCGTCGGCCCTAATTTAAATAAATTAAATTACTGTATCACACGCACAGGAGTGTGTCCTGTGCGCGCACTGGGAGAGCGGGCCCGCCAGTTTGTACCTGAGGCAATGTAGGGTAAAGTGACTTGCCCAAGGTCACAAGGAGCGACAGCAGGACTCGAACCCTGGTCTCCTGGTTCGTAGCCTACTGCTCTAACCCCATTTGGATGCCCAATCTTCCAGTCTTGTATTTGAAAAAAACCTCTTAAAGTGAGAAAAAAACCAAATCATATACACATGTACTAAATTTCTCACTGGATGTGGGACATATGGAAACAGATTTACTGTGAAAGGTTACCAGAAAGGGAACTTTTGACAGGACGTCTTCTCAACAGCCCTATATGGGAGATATAACTGCGGACCTGCGAGGAACCATTTTCTGATTACAGCACGACGCGGCATTCAGCAGCACTCAGTATTGATATTTAAGCTAAGTATGATTCTAACTTACAAGTTAATTAAGTGTCTAGCATAATAAGGGACATTATACTTTATTCCAAAGCAACCGATAATTATATCTTTCTGCACAGAAGCTTTCAGCTCATATAGGTTATCTGGTACATTTCCTGGAACCCAGTGCATTATGATGGTTGCTGGACTATCACAGTAAATCTGTTTCCATATGTCCCACATCCAGTGAGAAATTAGTACATGTGTATACAATCTTCTGGTCTTGCAAGGTCCTCCTGTAATGTATCACAATCCACTTGTGATTTAACTACTCTGAATAATTTTGTATCATCCGCAAATTTGATAACCCCCAATTGTTGTATTCCTTTCCAGATCATTTATAAATATATTGAAAAGCACTGGTCCAAGTACAGATCCCTGAGGCACTCCACTGTTTACCCTTTTCCACTGGGAAAATTGACCATTTAATCCTACTCTCTATTTCCTGTCTTTTAGCCAGTTTGTAATCCACGAAAGGACATCTCCTCCTATCGTATCCCATGACTTTTTAGTTTTCTTAGAAGCCTCTCATGATGGACTTTGTCAAACGCCTTCTGAAAATCCAAATACACTACATCTACCGGTTCACCTTTATCCACATGTTTATTAACCCCTTCAAAAAAATGAAGCAGATTTGTTAGGCAAAACTTCCCTTGGGTAAATCCATGTTGACTGTGTTCCATTAAATCATGTCTTTCTATATGCTCTATGATTTTGATCTTGAGAATAGTTTCCATTAATTTTCCCGGCACTGAAGTCAGGCTCACTGATCTATAGTCAACCAGATCGCCCCTGGAGCCTTTTTTAAATATTGGGGTTACATTGGCCACCCTCCAGTCTTCAAGTACAATGGATGATTTTAAGGATAGGATACAAATTTTAACTAATAGATCAGAAATTTAATTTTTGAGTTCCTTCAGTACCCTAGGATGCATACCATCTGGTCCAGGTGATTTGCTACTCTTTAGTTTGTCAATCTGGCCTACTACATCTTCCAGATTCACAGTGATTTCGTTCAATTCATCTGACTTATCACCCTTGAAACCATCTCCGGAACTGGTATCTCCCCAACATCGTCATTAGTAAACACGGAAGCAAAGAATTCATTTAGTCTTTCTGCAATGGCCTTATCTTCCCTAAGAGCCCCTTTAACTCCTCGGTCATCTAATGCTTCGGATATATTTAAAAATGTTTTTATTATGAGTTTTTGCCTCTATGGCCAACTTCATTTCAAATTCACTCTTCGCCTGTCTTATCAATGTTTTACACTTAACTTGACAATGCTTATGTTTTATCCTATTTTCTTCAGATGGATCCTTCTTCAAATTTTTGAAGGATGTTTTTTGGCTAAAATAGCCTCTTTCATCTCAACTTTTAACCATGACGGTAATCATGGTTAAATCATGGTGGTATAAGCTTAGACCGTAAAACGAGAGAAACATACAAATGAAAGTACAACTCTCGTCACATTATATGAGGTCTCTACTCACATAATATAATTAAAGGAGTTTCAATATATGATGATTTTTTGTTAAAAAAGTAAAAACTGAACTGACATACCAGCCAGGCTGGAAACTGAACCAGGATATAGTTAATGTCTGCCTCAGTTTCCCGATGATATTTTTATCTATCAGTGATACAATGAACTTTCACAACAACATTTGGGGTAGATTTTCAAAGGGTTGCACGCGTAAAATATGTGCGCAACCCCTGAAAACCTACCCCTGCACGCGCCGAGCCTATCTTGCATAGGCTTGGCGGCGAGCACAAGTCTTGGGACATGCGTAAGTCCTGGGGCTTGAAAAAATGGACGTTCCGGGGCGGGGCCGTAGGCCTCCGGAGCAGCCACCGGGCCGGGGATGGAGATCTGGCACGCACTAGGCATAACCTCTTCAACAAAGGTCAGGGGGAGGGTTTTAGTTAGGGCTGGGGAGCAGGTTAGGTAGGGGAAGGGAGGGGAAGGAACACGGTGGAAGGAAAGTCCCTCCGAGGCCACTCCGATTTCGGAGCAGCCTCAGAGGTAATGGAGGAAGGCTGCTCGGCTCAGCGCGTGCAAGTTGCACAATTGTGCACCCCCTTGCGTGCGCCGACCCTGGATTTTATAACATGCGCGCGGCTGCACGCACATGTTATAAAATTGGGTGTAGATTTGTTCGCGCTGGCTTGCGCGAACAAATCTATGCCCGCACGCATATTATAAAATCTGGCCCAGTATGTATTAAGATTTATGTCTCATTGTTGTGATTGTTCAGTCAGGAAGTGGATCCTTGGGCCGCCCGTCCTGGAGGACGGAAGGGAGGCAGAGCTCTGTGGTCTAGACGAGTCTTCACCTGGAAACCTGTGACTCCTCCAGAGGAGCTGTGGGAGCCCGGGTCGCTAGGACTTAGGAGTCTTCACCCTGGAAGCCCGAAGTTCCCCCGGGAGGAGCCCGTAGGAACCCGGACCGCTGGGACTTAGGAGAAGCTCGAAGAAACCAAGGAGGAGAATACAATCCGGAGTCGGGGCAGGTGGATGGCAAGCAGAACGGAGTCACGGACCGGGGTCAAGGCAGGCGGCAGGCAAGCAGAGTAGAGGTCACGAACCGTAGTCAAGGCAGGCAGATGGCAAGCGGAGCGGAGTCACGGACCGGGGTCAAGGCTGGCGGCAGGCAGGCAGAAGTCAGAGTAGTAGAGCAAGCAGAATTCAGGAACCGAGACAGCAGGCGGAACCAGGGTCAGGCAGGCAGGAATCAGGAACCAGGCAAGCAGGAATCAGGAACCAGGCAATCCGAAAGGCAACTAGAGCTCAACAGAGAGACCTCGTTGCAAGGCATTTTGGAAGCGCCAGAGTCCCGTTTAAATCCCCTACCCGGCGTCTGATGTCACAGGGGGCGTGTCTGCACATCCGGGTGCAGACGCCTCAAAACGTGGCCCTTCGCACGCGCGCGCGTTCCCCCGTCGAGGGGAGGAGTCTTCGGCGGCGTTTCCTCGTGGAAACGCCGCTGCCATGCGGCCCTGGAGGCCAGGAACCCGGCGGTTCGCGGCGCGGCAGCACAAGGTAAGAGCCCAGTCACTAAGCTAGTGACCGGGATCGTAACAGTACCCCCCCCTTTACGCCCCCTCCGTAGAGGACCGGGCTTTCCGGGATTGTCCAAATGGAATTGGGTTAGCAGAGACTTGTCCAGAATGTTTCGTGCAGGTTCCCAGGAGTCCTCCTCAGACCCACAGCCCTCCCATGCCAGCAAATACTCCCATCGACGATTGTGAAAGCGCACATCGCGTACCTCGTGTACTTGGTAAACAGGTTCCCCAGGAGATGAGACTGAGATATCATCAGGAGTGAGTCGATGAAAACGGGAGTGCACAACTGGTTTCAGAAGGGACACATGAAACACATTGTGAACACGCAAAGATGATGGAAGACGGAGTCTGTAGGATACCAATCCTATTCGCTCTGCCACCGGAAACGGACCACAGAACTTGGGAGCCAACTTGCGGGATCGACCGGAAAAATGCAGATTCATGGTACTTAGCCATACCTTAGTACCGGGCAGTAACACCGGGGCAGGACGTCGATGACGATTCACTGCTCTTCGTGCCTTTTGTGCTGCCGAGGAGAGTCGTGACTGAAGAGCTGTCCACAGACGATGAAGTTGAGTGGCTACAGTCTGAGCTGCTGGTGAAGCAACCTCCACGGGAAGTGGAACAGGAGACCTGAGATGGCGTCCAAAGACGGTCTGGAATGGAGATTGGCCTGTAACTGAATGTTCGTGATTATTGTATGCAAATTCAGCCCAGGGCAGCAGGGTAACCCAATTATCTTTCTTCTCTGAAATGAAACTGCGGAGGAAGGACTTGAGAGATCGATTCATCCGTTCCGTTTGTCCATTACTTTGGGGGTGAAAAGCGGTAGATAGATTCAACTGTACCCCAAATTTTTTACAAAGAGCCCGCCAGTAGCGAGCGGTAAACTGGGGACCTCGGTCGGAGACAATGCTTTGCGGGAGACCATGGACCCGGAAGATGTGTTGTATAAAAAGACTTGCCAGTTCTGGTGCTGAAGGAAGTTTGGGCAGAGGTACCAAGTGTACCATTTTAGAAAAACGGTCCACAATAACCCAAATTACCGTCTTTCCCTCTGAGGGAGGTAAGTCTACCACGAAGTCCGTGGCGATGTGGGTCCAAGGTTCCGTGGGAATTGGCAGAGGTTGCAGGAGCCCCCAGGGGCGACCAGTGAGAGGCTTCTGTCTGGCACATACTGGACAGGACGCCACATATT
Source organism: Rhinatrema bivittatum (assembly GCF_901001135.1). NCBI lineage: Eukaryota > Metazoa > Chordata > Amphibia > Gymnophiona > Rhinatrematidae > Rhinatrema > Rhinatrema bivittatum. The sequence continues at coordinate 25,694,028 of NC_042624.1, read as the reverse complement.
CTTGTACATCCTGTCGCACCCGAGGCCACCAGTAGAAACGGTTCAAGAGGGTTAAGGTTCTTCCTCGACCGGCATGACCTCCTGTAAGCGAGTCGTGAGCCCATTCAAGGACCTTTCTCCGGTCTCGTCGGGGCACTACCACCCTTCCTTGCGCGGATATACTGGTGCTGGCAAGAGAGATCCTGGCAGGATCAATGATGTACTGTGGGGAATCATCTTTCTCCTCGAGGATGGTACTCCGTGACAGGGCATCGGCCCGAACATTCTTAGAGGCTGGTCGGTATTTAAGAATGAAATCAAACCGGCTAAAGAACAACGACCACCTAGCTTGCCTGGGATTGAGGCGCTGGGCTTGTGAAAGGAACTCCAAGTTCTTGTGGTCAGTATAAACCGTGATTTGATGTTGAGCTCCCTCTAACCACTGCCTCCAAGCTTCAAAAGCCAACTTGATGGCGAGGAGTTCCTTATCGCCTATTCCATAGTTACTCTCGGCAGGAGTGAACTTTTTAGAAAAGTAGGAGCATGGTAGTAATCTTCCTGAACTGGAGTGTTGTGACAATACTGCTCCTACAGCCACGCTGGAAGCGTCCACTTCCACAACAAAGGGACGTAGAGGGTCAGGATGGCGTAAACAAGTCTCCAACAGGAACGCGTCTTTTAAATCCTGAAACGCTTTACAAGCTTCAGAAGTCCATTGGCGAGCATCCGCTCCCTTCCTAGTTAAGGCCGTCAAAGGTGCTACCAGCCGGGAATATCCAGGAATGAAGTGCCTGTAAAAGTTTGCGAAACCTAAAAAGCGTTGCAATGCTTTTAATCCAGCAGGCTGAGGCCACTTTTTGATGGCGGACACCTTTTCAGGATCCATGCTGAATCCAGTAGCCGAAACAATATACCCTAGGAAGGGCAAAGAGTCCTGTTCAAAGAGACATTTCTCTAGTTTTGCGTAGAGGCGCTGGTCCCGGAGAATCTGTAGGACTTGTCGGACCTGCCGACGATAAGTGTTCAGGTCCTGTGAATAGATGAGGACGTCGTCCAAGTAAACTATAACACAGGAGTTTAACAGTTCTCTAAGGATCTCATTCATGAGATGCTGGAACACTGCGGGGGCATTGCATAAGCCGAATGGCATGACCAGATATTCATAGTGTCCGTCCCGGGTATTGAAGGCGGTCTTCCACTCGTCCCCAGGACGGATACGCACCAGGTTGTAGGCCCCTCTTAAGTCCAACTTAGTAAAAATTCGAGCCCCTTGGAGCCTGTCTAACAACTCCGGGATCAAAGGTAACGGGTAACGGTTCTTTTTGGTAATACTATTCAAACCCCGGTAATCGATGCAGGGCCGTAGGGACCCATCCTTTTTAGCCACAAAAAAGAAACCTGCCCCAGCAGATGACTTAGACTGACGTATAAATCCTTTAGCGAGGTTTTCCTTGATATAATCAGACATGGCTTTAGTCTCTGGTTGAGAGAGAGGATACACCCTGCCCCGGGGCGGTGCTGTACCGGGAAGAAGGTCAATGGCACAGTCGAAGGGACGATGTTGGGGCAGTAACTCCGCCTTTTCTTTAGAAAAAACGTCAGAATAATCGCTGTATGGAGCCGGAAGTAACGGTCCGGCGTGTGCCAAGGGAATAGGTGGAATCACCGCAGATTTAAGGCAGGACTGGAAACACTGAGAACTCCATTGGGTAATCTGTAAATCATCCCAGCGGATTACCGGAGAATGTTGCTGTAACCAGGGCAGGCCAAGGACTACGGGATGTATTGACCTCTCCAAAACGAGAAAAGCGATCACCTCCTCGTGAAGAAGCCCGGTCTGAAGTGTGATCGGGGTTGTGGCCACAGAAATGCTTCCGGGCAAAGAAGTCCCTTGGATGGAGGTGACTCGCAATGGAGGTTCACGGGGGCATGTCGTTATCTGAAGACGTTGTACCAGTGCGTGGGAGATGAAGTTCCCTCCAGCCCCAGAGTCAATCAGTGCCCGTGTCTCGAAGGAACCTCCTGGAAATTTTAAAGTTATAGGTACAGTACATTGAGGAGCAGCATTAAGACAGCCCAGGAGACACTCCTCCATTACTCCTAGGCGTGAGCATTTCCCGGCCGTTCCTTACACTGTGAAAGGAAATGCCCTCTTCCACCGCAATACATGCACAGTCCTTGTGTCCAGCGGCGGCGTTTCTCCTCTTCAGATAAGGAAGTCCTTCCCAACTGCATAGGCTCTTCTGAAGAGGATTCGGCAGAGGCCCCCACGGGCCGGGGAGCCGGCATAAGCGGTCTGGAGAATGCAGGAGCTAAGGGCGACATGCGTCGTGGAGGGCGTACTTCCCTGGCTCTTTGTTGCAAGCGCTGATCAATGCGTCCAGCGAGTTCAATGAGCGTGTTGAGGTCCTCAGGAAGGTCTCTGGTGGCTAGTACATCCTTAATCCGACCCGCCAGACCTTCAAGAAAAATTCCCCGAAGAGCATCATCACGCCACCCCACCTCAAGTGCAAGAGTGCGGAATTCCAAGGCATACTCCGCCAAAGTGCGTGCTCCTTGACGGATTTGCAGTAATTCGGAAGTCGCCGAGGTCTGGCGAGCAGGTTCAAAGGCGGCTCGGAAACTGGCCACAAAGAGATCCAGATTAGAAAGAGTGGCGTCATTCTTTTCCCACATAGGCGATGCCCAGTTCAAGGCCTTGCCATCCAACAAGGAAAAGATGTACGCTACCTTGACAGAGTCAGCAGGAAACTGAGTGGGAAGCAAGGCGAACCGTACAAAACATTGGTTGAGGAATCCACGGCAGGCTTTGGGATCCCCCGCGTATTGAGAAGGTGCAGGCAGCTGTGTAGGAGTCTGGAGCGTGACGACCGGAGCGGGTGCAGGAGCCGGGGCCGGTGCAGGAGCTTCAGCATCCATACGAGTAGCCATGCGCTCCACCGTAGCTACTAATGAATCCAGCACCTGTTGCTGTTGTACCAGCCATTGAGCAAGCCCCGGAATGGCCTGAAGACCCGCGAGATCTGCCGGATCCATGGCCTTGCAAACTGTTGTGATTGTTCAGTCAGGAAGTGGATCCTTGGGCCGCCCGTCCCGGAGGACGGAAGGGAGGCAGAGCTCTGTGGTCTAGACGAGTCTTCACCTGGAAACCCGTGACTCCTCCAGAGGAGCTGTGGGAGCCCGGGTCGCTAGGACTTAGGAGTCTTCGCCCTGGAAGCCCGAAGTTCCCCCGGGAGGAGCCCGTAGGAACCCGGACCGCTGGGACTTAGGAGAAGCTCGAAGAAACCAAGGAGGAGAATACAATCCGGAGTCGGGGCAGGTGGATGGCAAGCAGAACGGAGTCACGGACCGGGGTCAAGGCAGGCGGCAGGCAGGCAGAAGTCAGAGTAGTAGAGCAAGCAGAATTCAGGAACCGAGACAGCAGGCGGAACCAGGGTCAGGCAGGCAGGAATCAGGAACCAGGCAAGCAGGAATCAGGAACCAGGCAATCCGAAAGGCAACTAGAGCTCAACAGAGAGACCTCGTTGCAAGGCATTTTGGAAGCGCCAGAGCCCCGTTTAAATCCCCTACCCGGCGTCTGATGTCACAGGGGGCGTGTCTGCACATCCGGGTGCAGACGCCTCAAAATGCGGCCCTTCGCGCGCGCGCGCGTTCCCCCATCGAGGGGAGGAGTCTTCGGCGGCGTTTCCTCGTGGAAACGCCGCTGCCATGCGGCCCTGGAGGCCAGGAACCCGGCGGTTCGCGGCGCGGCAGCACAAGGTAAGAGCCCGGTCACTAAGCTAGTGACCGGGATCGTAACACTCATGTCATCTAAAACAGCAATGCTCGAAGCAAGTTACAAATTAAATATTTTTTGAATCATATAAATAAAACATAAAATAAAAGGCATTTGACAACAAATCATCAAATATTATAAGACAGTACATAGGTATAGGGGACAAAAACAGACAGATGAACTACACAATGGCTCTGTACAACCTTCCCAAAATATTACCCATCCCATTATGAAATATCATAAGACTTGCCATACAGGCTCAGACCAAGGGTCCATTAAGCCTAGCATCCTGTTTCCAACAGTGGCCAATCCAGGTCACAAGTACCTGCTACTAATGCCTTGGGTTAAGCAATGGCTTTTCCTACGTCTATCTGGTTAATAACAGTTTATGAACTTCTCCAAGAACTTGTCTAAACCTTTTATAGACCCAGCTATTCTTGCTGCCTTTACCACATCCTCTGGCAATGAATTCCAGAGCTTAATATTGTGCTGAGTGAAAAAAAAATTCTCTGATTTGTTTTGAATGTATTTGCTAATTTCATGGAGTGTTCCCTATTTTTTTGTATTATTTGAAAGAGTAAATAACTGATTCACATTTACTCATTCTATTCCTCTCATGATTTTATAGACCTCTATCATATCCCTCCCTCATCATCTCTTCTCCAAGCTGAACAGCCCTAATCTCTTTAGCCTTTCTTCATAGTGGATCCATTCCATCCTCTTTGTCATTTTGGTTGCCTTTTTTGCCCTAACCTGTTGTTTCCCCAGCCCTAGGAAGTCTGAAATAAAACAGACTACATGGGTTGAAATAATACCTGGGGTTCTTCAGTGGGAAGAAGCAATAGCTTCAGGGCTTACAAGGTTAGGACATAGACACTGTCCAGAAAAGTCCACTGTCCACACCAGCAAGTACTATTCTAAAATGAAAACCATTTACTGATGTAAAAGATGTAGTTCATTCCAAAGATATGAGTTACATATCCCGATTTCCCAGTTCAATACAGTAGCACCTAGGGTTTAATGGACTCTCCAATTTGGTATCTGAATTCCACTGGGTGATTGTTCTTTGCTTCCCTCTGAATGCTACCAAAAAGAGACTTCTTTCAGGAGGATGAGACCCTGGTCCTCCAAGGTCTCACTTGAAATCTGGTTAAATGTACTGACTTCTAGTTGTATCCGTGTGGTAGATACTTCACTCTCTAGAATGTAGACTGCTTCTAGGTGAGATGACTGCTTAACCACAAACAATTTGATTTCCCAACAGAAACCAAAAACTAGAGGTAGGTTCCTTCTCCAAGAGGAAGGAAATCTAATCAAGATTCCAGCCAGGAGTCCTCACGTCTTCTTTTCCAGGTCCTTTGTTCTTGAGTTCTGGACTGTCAGCAGAGAAAGAGTACAGAAAACGCTGGGTTTATGCAATATATTGAAAACAGACACCATCACCCAATGGAAAATGTCTTTACTTCAGGAAACTCCTTTCTGTTCTCATAGATATACATCTATAAAGACCCATATTCTATTAGTAAGGGACGGTGACTGCAAAGGCCACCTTGCACTTACTACTTTCCTGTATGTGAAATACCTCCCAATTATTAGTTTCTCTAATTTGATATTTGCAGTTTTTGGCATTTTCACAATCTAGAAAATAATTTGGGTGATTCAAGCTCATTGTTTTTTCAGGTAAAGAGTATTACGCATGGGATCAAACTTAGCACTTATCTATCTATCTATTAGGGATGTGAATCGTGTCCTCGATCGTCTTAACGATCGATTTCGGCTGGGAGGGGGAGGGAATCGTATTGTTGCCGTTTGGGGGGGTAAAATATCGTGAAAAATCGTGAAAAATCGTGAAAAATCTAAAAATCGCAAAACCGGCACATTAAAACCCCCTAAAACCCACCCCCGACCCTTTAAATTAAATCCCCCACCCTCCCGAACCCCCCCCAAATGACTTAAATAACCTGCGGGTCCAGCGGCGGTCCGGAACGGCAGTGGTCCGGAACGGGCTCCTGCTCCTGAATCTTGTTGTCTTCAGCCGGCGCCATTTTCCAAAATGGCGCCGAAAAATGGCGGCGGCCATAGACAAACATGATTGGACGGCAGGAGGTCCTTCCGGACCCCCGCTGGACTTTTGGCAAGTCTCGTGGGGGTCAGGAGGCCCCCCACAAGCTGGCCAAAAGTTCCTGGAGGTCCAGCGGGGGTCAGGGAGCGATTTCCCGCCGCGAATCGTTTTCGTACGGAAAATGGCGCCGGCAGGAGATCGACTGCAGGAGGTCGTTCAGCGAGGGTTCCGGCGCCTCGCTGAACAACCTCCTGCAGTCGATCTCCTGCCGGCGCCATTTTCCGTACGAAAACGATTCGCGGCGGGAAATCGCTCCCTGACCCCCGCTGGACCTCCAGGAACTTTTGGCCAGCTTGTGGGGGGCCTCCTGACCCCCACGAGACTTGCCAAAAGTCCAGCGGGGGTCCGGAAGGACCTCCTGCCGTCCAATCGTGTTCGTCTATGGCCGCCGCCATTTTTCGGCGCCATTTTGGAAAATGGCGCCGGCTGAAGACAACAAGATTCAGGAGCAGGAGCCCGTTCCGGACCGCTGCCGTTCCGGACCGCCGCTGGACCCGCAGGTTATTTAAGTCATTTGGGGGGGGTTCGGGAGGGTGGGGGATTTAATTTAAAGGGTCGGGGGTGGGTTTTAGGGGGTTTTAGTGTGCCGGCTCACGATTCTAACGATTTATAACGATAAATCGTTAGAATCTCTATTGTATTGTGTTCCATAACGGTTTAAGACGATATTAAAATTATCGGACGATAATTTTAATCGTCCTAAAACGATTCACATCCCTACTATCTATGTGTCTGTCTATCGGTAAAAACATTTGACTTACCAGGAAAAGAATCCAAAGGTAAGTGATGTTCTACGTGGTGACCAATGCAAATCAATACAGCATCAAAGATGTCAGACTCTTTCTTGCCATCATGCTCTGTGATAACATCCCATTGTCCCGTAGTGGAGAAATCTTGGCGTTTTTTCACACTGCAGACAACAGTCTGACAATAAAACACAGCAATAAAAACCATTGAATAACATCATTACTTACTGAAAAGAGCTAGCCCAGCCGACTGCTGCAGATTTTAAAAAATTAGGATTGTGATATTAAACGTCTGATATATTCTGTGGATTTTCTTGCAGGTGGGTTATGCAAAATGAACTTCTAGGTTGTACTAATAAAATCTCTGAAAAAACTGGAAAAAATGTCAATCTGTGATCATGTTTTTCATTTTTCCCAAGTTTGAGCATTTTTGCTATGTATATGATTAGTCTGTCTGTAGAACTGATAAATGGAAGAGAAGGTAAATGGGGAAAGAAATAAGGGAGAGGGGCTGCTCTTCCTCTCAGTCTCCAAGACCCTTCTCTATCATTAGGTCCGCTCTCCTTCACGCACTTTCCCTCTGTTCCCACCCCTGGCTCTTCACCTCTCGTCCCATATACTTTGAAACCCACAGGGCCATGTTAATACGTTTGTGTTAAATTACTTCCACATGCCTGATTTTCCCAGCTTCGAGTCCAGAATGATTTGGATTTCAGAGTTTAAAACATTTTTTGCCTTTAAGCCTGCCTTTCCAAGTAACGATGAAGGTGGCTTACAGCACTGTTAGCATTCAGGTATAACAAGTCCCTTCCTCAAAGAGCTTACAACCCATGATGGGTGCTTGAGGCAACGGGAAATAAAGCGACTTGCCCAAGGTCACAACCTGTGTCAGTGAGGAAAGAGGGCCTTGAACTATGGTTTCCCTGGCTCTCAACTTGTTGTTCACTCCTGCCTCAAAATGACCCTGGAGGCTTGGAATTAGTTGAAAAATGTGATCCATCTATTCATGCGTCTGTTTAGTTACTTAACGCTAGCCTACTTGCATTTACTCGCTGATGTGTTTCTCTTTCAACACGTACTCTTGTAAAAGTCAACATCTCTTTAGAGATTGATTTTGAATGAAGACCATGTTTGATACTCACAGAGCGAGCAGGAAAGAGATGCCCATTTCAGTTACTGAGTAAATGGGAGCCTCCCTCAGAACGTGAAGGTCCAGTGAATGCCAAACATTGTGATTTAACGCCAGTGGCGTCAGATAAACCTGGCGGATTACATGAGCGTGGCCTGTACCAGTTCTGCAAGGTCTACCATTCACCTGTGCAATACCTGGTTTTTTAAATTTGAAATGTGTAACTAAGGTGTTATATTTGTATCTTCAGATATGCAAAGACTTTATTGTCGTTGCTTGCTCATTGTGCCACACCTCAGTATCGGTGCGAGAAGAGACAGGAGGAAAGGCGAGTTTTGGGCAGTAAAATTATTAGAATGGAATACATAATCAGCCCTTCTCATCCTCCCACTGCCACTCTGTGCACTTCAGGCTTTAGATTCTCGAGGTTCTTTCTAACAGTTTTGAGTCGTGAGTTACAGGTTGAACCCACGCTAAGAGGAACGTCCCCCTCCACACAGAGCCCTTTGCAATGCCTTTTACCTTGAACTGGATGTGCCTCAGGAGGTCAAAGTGCTCCGCGTAGAGCCTGAAGTATTCCAGCATTTTGTAATTGTGCAGATAGTTTGGAAAATGGTCCGGCATTGGGAAGTCACTGTAGCACATCATCTCCTTGCACGTATTGGTGACCACAGAGCGATAGATGCTGGCTCTGCCATCCTCCACCTTTTCCTGAGAGATATATGAACAACAACAACGTTATTGCATTTGCTATTGGCTCACCTGGACGGAAGCATACGTTGAGAGCTAGGTCTAGGGTTTACCACGTGACTCCACATTATCAGAGGGAAACTGGGCCACCACTTCTGAAGCTGTGGTTGCAGAATTGCCACCAGGGGCGGGTGAAGGCAATGCGCTGCCTGAGGCGAGGGATGAAATGGCACCCTACCCCTCCCATGGGCTGGTGCGGGTGATTTGTAATGCTGGGGAGTCAGGGATGCCAAAGCAGTGGCTCTTTCTAGGAGGATGGCAAAGAAAATCAGTAATAATATATCTTTCAGCCACCTCAAAGCGGATTACATTCACGTACTGCAGGTATTTCCCTGTCTCCAGAAGTCCCACAGTCTAAGGCCCAGGTTCATCATTTTGCTATAAATTTCACGAAAATATCACCCATGATAAAAAAATAAAAATAAAAAAGGGGCCATGGTAGAGAGAAAGAGAGAGAAAGCACCTGTGTAGAGGGTCACATATAAGTTAACGACCACTGTAAGAGGGGCTACTAGTAATTCAGGGTGAGGTTTTGGTGGTGGGCTTGGTTTTGGGAGTCAGTTTTACATGCACAGTCAGAGGTATGAACAGCACAGTTAGCATCAGTAAATATTTTATGTGATTAGGCGTGAGGAAAGGTACAAAAAGATTAGATTTGTGCAATGTACTCTCTACCTAGCTTGATAGCAGCTAGTGCTGCTTGTACCTCTCTGACTGTGCATGTAAAACTGCCCCCCCCCAACCTAGCCCACCAGCAAAACCTCACCCCGAATTACTAGTAGCCCCTCTTACAGTGGTATAACAAGTTGACTTGTAGGTGGGCCTCCACAGAGGCAGGCTCTCTCTCCCCCCGCCCCTTGTAATGTGGCGTTTATTACATGCATTAGGGTCCTAACACAGTTTGATAAATGACCCCCTCAGCTTGCATCTGAGGGTAAAGTGACTTAACCAAGGTCACGAGGAACAGCAGTGGGATTTGCACCCTGGCTTCTCTGCTTTGTAACCTGCTGCTCTAAGTGCTAGGCTGCTCCTCCATTCCCTATTGCCTGCCTCCCATCCTTCTCCAGGATCTGCCCCCTGGGGGGTGAGTGAATGGTGGGGGTCTCTGCATGTGGCCCACTCTCTCTTAGGGCCAATGCAAGAACCACTGAAAACCAGGAATAAACTGAACTACAATTCCAATATCATAACTGCCAGCACTCAACCTATGAAAAAGCAATTCTGCAAATATTACATCATTACTCTTCCTGTTAGGAAAACAGATTAAAGCCAGGCTGTTGTAAATCCCTACACAGAAACTACATGCTAGCAGAATACCTAAAGCCTCAGCCACACAAGCAGAACACAGAGAGACTCTCATGAAATACAGAATGAAGAGACAATAAAGTACAAATAAACATGCAGACAAAAACTGAACTGGAAATCACAAGAAGACAAACTGTATGCAGTGCAAATATAATCAAGACATTTAAAACATTAAACATACAATAAAAAGAATGTCAAATCAGCTGATGAACAGAACATGCAATAATTCAGAATACATAAAAATGTTAAAAAAATTACCAAACACTAATAAAATATTTCAAAACAGCAGACACATCACATCCAATAATTAAATCTTGGATGTGATGTGTCTGCAATCTTACACACACAGGCACAGGCACTCCCTCTCACAGACAGACACACATACAGAGGCCCGGACACCTACTCATATACACACACACACACAGAAGTACACACTCACATACTCAGACACCCTCTTACACACACACACACACACACACACACACACACAGGCACTCCCTCATACACATATGCACACATTCTCATACACACACAAAGACACTCATACACGTTGACCCTATCATACACACATAGGGGCACCCTCTCACTCCACCCTGACCAGTCTCTCTCATGAGTCACTGTCACCCTCTCTCCCATCCACAACCATCTCTTTCCTTCTGCAACTACCTTGTCCCTCCATACCTTTATTCACAGATATCTCTAACCTCCTCTCCTCTCTCCCATCCACAACCATCTCATTCCTTCTGCAACTACCTTGTCCCTCCATACCTTTATTCACAGATATCTCTAACCTCCTCTCCTCTCTCCCATCCACAACCATCTCATTCCTTCTGCAACTACCTTGTCCCTCATTACCTTTATTCACAGATATCTCTAACCTCCTCTCCTCTCTCCCATCCACAACCATCTCATTCCTTCTGCAACTACCTTGTCCCTCCTTACCTTTATTCACAGATATCTCTAACCTCCTCTCCTCTCTCCCATCCACAACCATCTCTTTCCTTCTGCAACTACCTTGTCCCTCCTTACCTTTATTCACAGATATCTCTAACCTCCTCTCCTCTCTCCCATCCACAACCATCTCATTCCTTCTGCAACTACCTTGTCCCTCCTTACCTTTATTCACAGATATCTCTAACCTCCTCTCCTCTCTCCCATCCACAACCATCTCTTTCCTTCTGCAACTACCTTGTCCCTCCATACCTTTATTCACAGATATCTCTAACCTTCTCTCTCCCATCCACAACCAGCTCTTTCCTTCTGCAACCACCTTCTCCCTCCTTACCTTTATTCACAGATATTTCTAACCTCCTCTCCTCTCTCCCATCTACAACCATCTCTTTCCTTCTGCAACTACCTTCTCCCTCCATACCTTTATTCACAGATATCTCTAACCTCCTCTCCCCTCTCCCATTCACAACCAGCTCTTTCCTTCTGCAACCACCTTCTCCCTCCATACCTTTATTCACAGATATCTCTAACCTCCTCTCCCCTCTCCCATTCACAACCAGCTCTTTCCTTCTGCAACTACCTTGTCCCTCCATACCTTTATTCACAGATATCTCTAACCTTCTCTCTCCCATCCACAACCAGCTCTTTCCTTCTGCAACTACCTTCTCCCTCCATACCTTTATTCACAGATATCTCTAACCTCCTCTCCCCTCTCCCATTCACAACCAGCTCTTTCCTTCTGCAACTACCTTCTCCCTCCATACCTTTATTCACAGATCTCTAACCTTCTCTCTCTCCCATCCACAACCAGCTCTTTCCTTCTGCAACTACCTTCTCCCTCCATACCTTTATTCACAGATATCTCTAACCTCCTCTCCCCTCTCCCATTCACAACCAGCTCTTTCCTTCTGCAACTACCTTCTCCCTCCATACCTTTATTCACAGATATCTCTAACCTCCTCTCCCCTCTCCCATTCACAACCAGCTCTTTCTCTCCATAAGGATGGATTGCATTTGGACTGTGATCTTTATGGACCCCCCTCTCCCCCCACCCCCCCAGCTTTTGCATTGCTGCTCAAGTGCCCTGCGGTACCAATGAGCACTCCAGCACCATTCACACAAGTGAGCTTGTCAGCTGTGCTAAACTGCTCCTCTGGCAGCCCCGTGGCCACACAAATCCACCTCTTTAGTCAGCATTCCCACAGCCACACCAGCAAGGAAGACTGCTGCATCGCTACTGATGTAACGCTGGCCTGATACTGCAGTGCAAAAAATGAGCTTCATCTCAATCTTTGCAATGTTATACTGGGAAAATTTCTCACATTTGTTTTCTAAGTTAAGCACTGTGGTCTAGATGTATTTACTTTTTGCTTGGCAGTTGTCACGGTCTGAACTTCAAGACTTTGTGCAATTGCTAATGCTTACTACATTAGATCCTTGTTTAAAGTTTCATGACTGCTGTAATCCTTTTTTGGACACCATAAATACCATTTATGAGGGGACAATGCATTCCTCATTGCATCGCGGAAAAGTGGAGAGAAACAATTTGCTTACATTTGAAAGTTTCCACCCTGGATTCAGTCAACCAGTTTTTCAGGCTATACCGATTGTGTGCTACACTTCAAGACTTTAGACACAAGCCCGTATTGTGAAACAGAGGTTTCTTCAACATGGATCGGCATTTTCCTGCAGTCAAGGCTGCTTACATGAGATAGGGATGCATTACCGCAATAGAACTCTGCACGGAAACAATCCTGTGAGGAGAGTGTGTTGCAATATTCTAACATAGCCCCTGCTCTGGCGTTAATAAGCCTACGGTGTCATTGGCATGTTCTTACCATGTGGACTATGTTTCAAGAGGCTCCTTTGCCTTACCCAATCTTACTATGATATCAGATTCAATGAAACCAGGACATTATTCCTGCCAACAACGTGACTGATCGGGCTTCCACATTCGTTATTTCTGTGGTCCAGGGCCCATGTTCACAGCTTTATATTGGACGCACAGGGACGATAACTTTAAAATAAGTGCCTGGGTGCCTGTATCTGTGTGTATGCACACGCAAGTGCACATACGCATGAATTTTAAATCTTGCACGCATTTGCACACACAAGATTTAAAATACACCCACTGCGCATATGTGTGCACCTAATTTTAAGTGGTTATACGAGCAAGCGTAGTTCACATATCTTCCTTAAGACTGTGTTGGCTTTAATGGGCACAGCTAAGTGGATTTTAAAACATGCCCGCATGAAGGACATCTCCAGTTTCACCAGTTAGTCCACCAGTTTGCCCAGCTTATCTTGAGGACATCCAGACCCCCTTTGTTCTTCAATCTTCTCTCCTCTCAGTTTACCTACAATCCTCACCCTGTCATTTTAGGCCTAAAAAGAGATTTCCGTAGACTTACATCTCATCAAGAGCAGCAGTAAATAATCTCAGCTAACAGGCCACCATGCGCTGTAACTGGCAGATTTAAAATGTGGATTTACACGCTTAACCATTGGGCCCACCCCAGAATGTCTCTGACACCCCCTAACACCATCCTCTCATGCACGCGCATATACACACATAATTAATCCATTTTAAAATAAATATGAGTTGCTCACGCTCAGCCCAGAAACTCGCGCATACAGGCCTTTTAACTCAATCAACTCTTAAAATTCACCCCTAAAAGAGCTATCTAGGTATGAGTGAGGGAACATCATAGTTGTATAAAGCAACAATTATGTCATGGAGTGTGAGTCCTTGAGCTGTGGTGTGGTTGCTAATATCCAACATGTGGGTATCAGCTGGGTCATCATTGATAGCAGGCGGACATGCTACTAGCTGGGACTGCAGAAGGATTCACCTAACCAGCCTTTTTGGACCCTGAAGGTTGAGCCCTTGAGTTCTGAGGCCTGCAGTACTCAGGTGACTGTCCACAGCAGGAAGAGTGCTCCAAGGGTCAGGGCAGGCAGTAGTCAGACGGTGTTGATTGATATCCAGGAAAAAAAACAAGGCAGGCGGAGAGCAAGGCAGAGTCAGTCAATGGCCAGAGCAGGCAGAAATCAGTCAGAGGGGCGAGGGGGACAGAAAACACGGCAAGTTAAAAAGGAACAAGCAGAAAGTGGCAAAGTTGGAACAAGGCAAGACTGGACTGGAATAGGCAAGGAGGGAGAAAGGCAGGTTAGGGAAAAAGGCAGGAGCATGCCAGAGTTGGAACAAGTTAGGGACTGACAAGACCGGAAACAAGGCAAGAACACAGTAGGATTAGGAACTAGGCAGAAGCAACCAACACCGGCAAGACGCAGGAAGACCCGTTGCTGAGGCATCAGCTGAGAGCTCAAGCGGGGTTTAAATAGCCAGAAATAAAATTCAGATACCAAAACAGAAATGAACTATGATGACATTTATTCTAGTATTCTAGCATGTAAATAGTTCAACAAGCATCATCAGCTTATTCATTTATTGAAAATATTTATAGTCTGCCACTGCAAAATGTAAAAATTGCTTGTGGCAGATAACACTCAAAGTATTACAATGCAATAAAAACAACAATATAGTACAAGAAAAACAACAAAATAATATATACATTAGCAAAAGCAAAACCAATAAATACAACAAATAGATCAAAATACCATATTGAAATAATTAGTAAAATATAAAAGGCTCAGTACAAAATGAAATCCCTACTTACCGTGTATCTCCAGAGCCCACCAATGTCATCGCTTCTCTCAAAGCAGGTGGGCTTGAGGTCTTCATCCAAGCAGCATTTGATGGCAGCCAACCCACTGGCCCCAGCTCCAATCACAGCGACTCTCTTTGCCATGGTCTTCTGTTCTGAGTTTCAAGCGGAGCCTGTTGATTTAGTATTATACGGTCATTCAGTCATTTTTATAACATAGAATAGGTCTGTGCATCAAAAAACCACTTCCAGTAACAAATTCTGTCTTCTGAAATAAATAAAGTAGTTTGGGGGTAATGTTCAGGATATTCACCGGCAAAGCCACACTGTTGAATATACCCAACTATCTTAAAATTAGCCGGATAACTACTCTATGGCACTTCCAGAGTTAGCTTGATAAGTTATTCAGCTAACTTAACTCTGCCTTAGTAATCCCCGGAATGCCCATGGCCTTATCTGGCTAAATTTTAACGAGTTACAATAATGAGTTATCCAACTAAACTTTAACCAGATAAGTGGCAGAAATATTAAATTTCAAGTTATCCAGCTAAATATGGGCCCCTTCATTTTTTTTTACATTGTACCCCTTTAGGGGGCAGATTTTCGAATCGGCGCATGCAGGGTACATTTTTTTTTTGTTTATTTTTTCATTTATTAAAATGTATTAATCGCCTACCACAAGGAGGCCTAGGTGATTTACATCATCAACATACATAATAAAAACATGAAATTAACATGTACAATAACACACAATTTTCATATGTTTCACAGAAACAATAAAGCTCAATATCATTTAAATTGAATGAATAATCGGTCACTCAAAATATATATCATTATCCTCACATCTTTGAGAGGATTTATTCTGCTAACACCACTAAAATATATTGTATGCACGTCGGAGTAAATACTCTTTCAATAACTGTCTAAATTTTTTCACATCATCCAAAGATCTAAGTTCAAATGGAATGAGATTCCATTGTGTAGGTGCGGCAATGGAAAAGGAGGTCTCCCGAGTACTATAAAAGTGCGCTTGTTGAACAGATGGAATTTCTGAAAGATTCAATTGGGATGATCTTAAGCATCTTACAGGTTTATAAATGCGTAAAAGGGCATTTAGCCGGTAAGAGGAATCTGAAGCTAAAAGCTTAAAGACAACCATGACTATTTTATATATAATGCGTTCAGTTACTGGTAACCAATTAAGACTACACTGGACTGGAGAGATATGATCACAACATTTAGAATGGGATACAAGACGTGCAGCCGAATTGAGTAATAATTGTATCAACTGTACTGGCTGGCCGGCGCCATTTTTAAAGATGGCGCCAGCCATCCAGTGCTCCTACCATGTGACAGGGGCCGGCCAATGGCACAGATACCCTGTCACATGGTAAGGGCAAAGGGCCATCGGTGCCATTTTTATTAACGCAGCCGATGGCCCGAGAGCGGGAGATCGCTCCCCGCGCCGCCACTGGACCACCAGTTATTTTTAAAACCTTTTTGGGGGGTTCGGGAGGGTGGGGGAGGGTTTTTTGATTATCGGATCGGGCACAGCCAATAATCAAAAATCAAATCAGGCCGGGCGATAAGAATTTTAAGATTTGGATTGGAACCGAAACCGATCAGATTCCGGTTCCGATTCACATCTCTAGACTTTAGGAAGACCAATGAACAGACTATTACAATAGTCTATGTGTGGAAAAATGATAGCACGAGTTACAAACAAGAAATCTCGATCATACAGTAATTGCCTTAACCCTGCAATAAGACGGAGCTTGAAAAATCCACTTTTAATAAGAGATCTGATATGAGGACGAAAAAATAAAATGAAAAATGAAAATAGGCTCGGCGCATGGCAGGAGGGTTTTTAAAGGGTTACGTGCGTATATTATGCACATAACCCTTTGAAAATCTACCCCTAGGTATATTAACTGGAGTCTAAGCATTCAAAAAGGGTGACGCAGGCATTTCTGCTTTGGATTTCAGCAACTGCACAATTAACTGGCTCTAGTCTTTACTATCTTTCTAGTTTTTCTAGTCCGTTCTGCCTCTTCTTACTTTATCTTGTTCTTTTTTTTTGTTTGCTAGCCTCTCTCTTGCTTCTCTTGTCTTCTGGGTGTGTCTGGAAAAGGAAAGCTATTCCTTATACCTTAGTATAGCTTTTCCTCTCATGTGCGTGCAGGACTGGGAGAAGACGATCATAAATCCTACACGCAGCACAGCATCGCTCTGAGCAGGGGACACGGCAAATGGCAAGCACGTTAGCATCAGCCCACTTTCTGCCTTTTATTTAGATCAGGTGCAAAACTGGCGCTGGGAGAAGGTGTTTGATCAATACTCTGAAGACGATTTGAAGCGAGGCTTCAGAAATAAGAGAACACAGTCAGGGTTGCGTGCGTTTGCAGGCGTGCCGTGCATGCATGTGAGATAAAGCATATAAAATGGAAAAAAAAAGGACCAACATCTGGAGAGAATTAATGCAAAATAGAAAATAGTTGCAGAAGAGAACAGAGCAATATTTCATGGAAGGAAGAAAGATGTTGGCAGAAATATCTAAGGAGCAACTGCAAGGGAAAAGAATGACACGGGATCCTAAGGGTGCAACGTATTCCTTAAGGGGCGGATTTTAAGAGCCCTGCTCGCCTAAATCCGCCCAAAACCGGGCGGATTTAGGCGAGCAGGGCCCTGCGCGCCGGGAAGCCTATTTTACATAGGCCCACCGGCGCGCGCAGAGCCCCGGGACTCGCGTAAGTCCCGGGGTTCTCCGAGGGGGGCGTGTCGGGGGTGGTCCCGGTCGTCGTGGCGTTTTCGGGGCGTGTCGGCAGCGTTTTGGGGGCGGGTACGGGGGCGTGGCTACGGCCCGGGGGCGTGGCCGCACCCTCCGTACCCGCCCCCAGGTCGCGTCCCGGCGCGCAGGAGGCCCGCTGGCGCGCGGGGATTTACGCCTCCCTCTGGGAGGCGTAAATCCCCCAACAAAGGTAAGGGGGGGTGTAGACAGGGCCGGGCGGGTGGGTTAGGTAGAGGAAGGGAGGGGAAGGTGAGGGGAGGGCGTTAGAGGATTCCCTCCGAGGCCGCTCCGATTTCGGAGCGGCCTTGGAGGGAACGGGGGTAGGCTGCGCGGCTCGGTGCGCGCCGGCTATACAAAATCCATAGCCTTGCGCGCGCCGATCCAGGTTTTTAGCAGATACGCGCGGCTCCGCGCGTATCTACTAAAATCCAGCGTACTTTTGTTTGCGCCTGGTGCGCAAACAAAAGTAGGCTATTCGCGCTCCTTTTAAAATCCGCCCCTAAATATATGGCAAAGGAGCAGATATTGAAAGACTGCTGGGTGGCCCAAATAACTGGCTATCTTTATTGGTAATGGTAATTTTTATTTTAATATATCGATTTTCATAGAAAATTTCAAAACGGTGTACAATAAAAGTTCATTAATAATATACAATAAATACAGCATTAATCAATAAAATGCAGTAAATACTAGGGATGTGAATCGTTTTTTGACGATTTAAAATATTGTCCGATATATTTTAAATCGTCAAAAATCATTAGGGCCACGATACAATACCAATTCCCCCGATTTATCGTTAAAAAATCGTAAATCGGGGGAAGGGGGAGGGCAGGAAAACCGGCACACTAAAACCCCCTAAAACCCACCCCGACCCTTTAAATTAAATCCCCCACCCTCCCGAACCCCCCCCCAAATGCTTTAAATTACCTGGGGATCCAGCGGTGGTCCAGAACGGCGGCGGTCCGGAACGGCCCCCTCAATTGAATCCTGTTGTCTTCAGCCGGCGCCATTTTGCAAAATGGCCGCCGCAAAATGGCGGCGGCCATAGACAAAAACGATTCGACGCAGGAGGTCGTTCCGGACCCCCACTGGACTTTTGGCAAGTCTTGTGGGGGTCAGGAGGCCCCCCCCCAAGCTGGCCAAAAGTTTCTGGGAGTCCAGCGGGGTTCAGGAAGCGATTTCTTGCCGCGAATCATTTTCCGTATGGAAAATGGCGCCGGCAGGAGATCGACTGCAGGAGGTCATTCAGCGGGGGTTCCTGAACCTCGCTGGACTCCCAGAAACTTTTGGCCAGCTTGGGGGGGGGCCTCCTGACCCCCACAAGACTTGCCAAAAGTCCAGCGGGGGTCCGGAACAACCTCCTGCGTCGAATCGTTTTTGTCTATGGCCGCCGCCATTTTGCGGCGGCCATTTTGCAAAATGGCACCGGCTGAAGACAACAGGATTCAATTGAGGGGGCTGTTCCGGACCGCCGCCGTTCTGGACCACCGCTGGATCCCCAGGTAATTTAAAGCATTGGGGGGGTGGGTTTTAAAGTTTGGGAGGGTGGGGGATTTAATTTAAAGGGTCGGGGGTGGGTTTTAGGGGTTTTAGTGTGTCGGCTCACGATTTTAACGATTTTCACGATAGTTTACACACCCAAACGGCAACAATACGATTCCCTCCCCCTCCCAGCCGAAATCGATCGTTAAGACGATCGAGGACACGATTCACATCTCTAGTAAATACATCAAAAAGCAAATAAAACATATGACAAAATAGCAGTATAAATACAATTGTCTAAATAGCAGACCTCAAGACCCTTAATCAAAGTCCCACAAATATATCCAAGATTTTACCAGCTTCCAAAACCTCATAAAATTAGCTTTTGTGTGGAAGTCTGAACATAGGAAATTCCACGCAAATGGGGCTGGATACTGAAAAGAACCCTGCATTGTGTCTTCTAATTTGAATTCTCGCAGTGAAGGAATTCTTATTCATTCTTTTTGAGACAATTTTAGACTCTTACTGATCTATAAGGGAGCAAAAGCTTAGCTAGGTAATCAGGCTTCCCTATAGTTAAAGCCTTGTGTTAAACAAAGAATTTTAGAGTATCTGACCACAGACAGGCAGCCACGAAGAACATGAGCATATTTAGAGAAAGCAAATGCAGATTTTAGCTGCAGTATTCTATAACAGCTGTATGCAATTTAGATTTTCCTCTGTGATCCCAAATATAATCATTCATGACAGTGCAAGTGCACAAGATAACAATGCCAGATCAGATCTGGATAAAAACAAAGCTAGTTTACAAATCATATAAAGATTATTAAAAACTCATCTGGATAACAGTGAAGCCTGCTTTGACATCCATAGTGCACTGTCCATATCAACTCCCAAAGACTTTGACTACATCTACAAGAGGTAAAAATAACGTTATATGTAAATGAAGCAAGGTTTACATCTGATTTACATCTCCCAAACCAGATTGCCTCAGATTTTGGGGGCTAATTTGAAGTTTGTGTTCATACAGACAACTAGCAGTCTTGTCTAAATAGAAGTTAAAATTGCTCATATCCTGAACAGAATTGGAGTTATAAACCTCCAGTACTTGATTATAGTCACCTTATATATATAAGAGCTGAAACCCAAAGTTTGAATTAATTCCAGTAGTGGGGCTAAAAACAAGTTAAAAAGTAGAGGTGATAAAATAGAAACTTGTGGTACTCTAAAAGAAAGATTTTTTTAATGATGTTCCCCATGCAACAAAAACATTGTCGATCTTCTAGAAATTACCTGAACCATTTTAAAAAATGTCTGAAATCCTAATTTCTGCAAACATGTTAATAACAAGATATGATCCACTGTACTAAAAGCTGAATTCATATCAATTGAAACTAACAAAACACCTTTCCCCTATCCATTTTCATCCTGATTTCATTAACCACTGATAATAACGCAGTCTCCATACTAAAATTCTTTTGAAAACCTGATTGACATGGATGAAGTACATTTGTCTTTCCAGCAAAATCACTTTGGACACACTTCAGCTGCAACCTAGATGGCTGAGGGGGGGATATGATAGAGATGTTTAAAATCATGAGAGCTCTAGAACAGGTAGATATGAATCGGTTTTTTACTCTTTCAGATAATAGAAGGACTAGGGGGCACTCCATGAAGTTAGCATGGGGCACATTTAAAACTAATTGGAGAAAGTTCTTTTTTACTCAACGCACAATTAAACTCTGGAATTTTTTGCCAGAGGATGTGGTTCGTGCAGTTAGTATAGCTGTGTTTAAAAAAGGATTGGATAAGTTCTTGGAGGAGAAGTCCATTACCTGCTATTAATTAAGTTGACTTAGAGAATAGCCACTGCCATTAGCAATGGTAACATGGGATAGACTTAGTGTTTGGGTACTTGCCAGGTTCTTATGGCCTGGATTGGCCACTGCTGGAAACAGGATGCTGGGCTTGATGGACCCTTGGTCTGACCCAGTATGGCATTTTCTTATGTTCTTACTTACTTATTTATTTATTTAACAGTTTTTTATACCGACCCTCATAGTTGATAACCATATCGGATCGGTTTACATTTTAACAAGGGTAAACTGAGGTGCCAATTCTGGTAACAATAGATAAACAAAGGAAAAAAGGAATAAGTCAAAGTTACAATCAACAAGGAATGGAAGAACTTGGAGGCTTAAACAAGCTGGAAGGAAGATAGAGGCAGGTAGAGTAAATATAACAATACTAAATAGTTTAACGAGTTGGAGCTTATTCTTTAACCTGGAATGCCAATGTCCATTGTTCAGGAGGAAGTGTGTCCAAGACCTTGTAAGAAGGGAAGCTCAAACTAGTGAATATCTGGTGGATCTGGGAAGGCTTGGTGAAAGAGCCACGTCTTTAGTCTTTTTCTAAAGGTTAAGAGGCAGGGTTCAAATCTGAGATTTGCTGGGATGTTATTCCAGATAGAAGGTTAGTGAGGTTGCTATTGAACTTAGTGAGGTTGCTATTGAACTTAGTGAGGTTGCTTATTGCTTATTGAACTTAGTGAGGTTGCTATTGAACTTAGTGAGGTTGCTATTGAAAATAGACATATAAAACTAGCTAAACTTAGCTAGCTAGATTTAAGTTGGCTATGGGAGTGCTCTGAGATGGCCACGTAACTTAGGCGGTCAGCACTCAAACGTCAATGCTAGCCTGCTAAGTTGTTTCCCCAATGAAGCTCCTCCCCTAAATGCCCATTTTCAAACCACTAAATTTAAGCCACTCAGCAGGGATAAGTATTTGCCCAAGGGCTAGATAATTCTGAATACCGGAGCCAAGAAGTTTAAGCAATTATCTTCAACAGAAAGAAATATATGATGTAAATCTGCCACAAGAAGCCCGAAGCTGTTAAAATGGCCGTAAATTTCCTCTCTTTGAAGAAGAGAACTTAAAACCTGTCAGAAAATTTTCAGAAGAAATATTACTGGCAGCAAGAGGAAAAGGCTGGAAAAGATCTGTTCCTTATGCATGCATGCAAACTTTTATAAAACTAAAAAAAAAATCAAGCAACTTACAGTTGTAAGCCCAAAAAGCACACATATGGTATCATAGTAGAAGATAGTGAAAAAAGACCAATTGCCCATTCCTGGCCACGTTACAAAGATGTATCCCAACATATCTGCTAAGAATGTGGCCCCTTGGACTGAGGTGGGATTGGCACAACCTGCAGGGAAGAGCCCTACAGATCCCCACCATTGGCTGGCAGAGCCGGCTGTGGTAAAGGTCCAACTGGAGCTTCATCTATACCAGCCCTCGTTCCCCTTAGGTTGAACCCTTGGGTTCTGGGGCCAGAAAGTCTTAGGCACAGGCCTCTGTTGATGAAGTGAAGATCCGTGGAGGTAGTTGAGTCACAGGCCAGGATCCAGGGCTGGCTGAATACAGACGGAGTCAGAGCCAGGCAGTGGTCAGGGCAGGCGGTGTTCTGGGTGGTAAGAGTCAGGCAGTGGTCAGTGGCAGGCAGAGATCAATCTGTTTAGAGTCAGGCAATGGTCAGTGGCAGGCAGAGATCAATCTGTTTAGAGTCAGGCAATGGTCAGTGGCAGGCAGAGATCAATCTGTTTAGAGTGAGGCAATGGTCAGTGGCAGGCAGAGATCAATCTGTTTAGAGTCAGGCAATGGTCAGTGGCAGGCAGAGATCAATCTGTTTAGAGTCAGGCAATGGTCAGTGGCAGGCAGAGATCAATCTGTTTAGAGTCAGGCAATGGTCAGTGGCAGGCAGAGATCAATCTGTTTAGAGTCAGGCAATGGTCAGTGGCAGGCAGAGATCAATCTGTTTAGAGTCAGGCAATGGTCAGTGGCAGGCAGAGATCAATCTGTTTAGAGTCAGGCAGTGGTCAGTGGCAGGCAGAGATCAATCTGTTTAGAGTCAGGCAATGGTCAGTGGCAGGCAGAGATCAATCTGTTTAGAGTCAGGCAGTGGTCAGTGGCAGGCAGAGTTCAATCAGAGTCAAGAATCAAGGTGAAGTCAAAACCAGACTTCCATCTGAGGGAAGATGGGATGGATAGGCAGGTAGGGAGGCAAGCAACAGCACAAGCAGGCAGGAGAAGACACTGAAGACTGATGACTAGAAGATGAGGAACTGAAAACTGACCACAGGATGAAGGTGAAGAGCTCAGAACTGACTACAGGATGAAGACAAAGACGAAGTACTCAGGAAGGAGAACCAGGGACTGCCAAGACAAAGACCAGGAATGAAGACCAGGAACACACTGAGGCAATACACTTTACCGGAGGTAGTTGACCTATTGCTGATGAAAGGAGAGGAGGCTGAAGTGTCTTTTTATAGGCCCATACCACTGATGTCATCATCCGGTGCCACCAAGGATTTCCTGCTGTGGCCCTGTTCACATGGACGTGGCTTAGGGAATCCCAGGGAGATAATGGCATTGGAGGCAGGCCAAGCATGGGTGCCTGCCGCACATTCAGGTCACAGTCAGTGGGAGTGGCCAAAGAGGACAGAGGAGCATGGCGGCTCACCATGCATCTGTCCGGGGGCCTCCACCAGTGGGGCTGCCAAACACAAAAATATCACTTTTTATCCAAGTCAGTTATGGTTTTCTTCTTCATTGGTTTTCTACCATCCTGAATGGAGTGCAGATGATCCCATGCTAAATGCAGCACCCAAGTCCCCTCCATGTCTGTTCACCATGCTTTTTTGTATTAAGCTAAACACCTAACAAAACTGGTGAGGCTCAGAGGCTGTTGTCTGAACATCCGGCCTTCTAAGCTCCTGTGGCCATACTGGACAGTACCTAGCATCAGCCTCCTGGTACCTACCCTATTTTCCCATGGCCAGCAGTATCACAAAACTGTGCTTTCCTTTATCTGACACTTGTTTATGCTTTATCACCTGTCTGCATAGCACCTGGTCCCCACCCGGTTGGTTTCTAGGTGATTGTATCCTGCTGGAACTAACCTGACTACCCACCTCGCCAATAGTATCACTAAGTTGTGCTTTATCAGTCGCTAGTTTTTGACTTTTCCCTTTACTGGACAGTACCTGCATACCAACAACCTGTCCAAATTTAACATGCAAGAAATGCAATGTACTCCTGCTTATATTATAAAAATGTATAAATTCCTTATGAAATTACAGACTGGTAAATGAAGCTAAAGTTTTATGAAATGCAAATGCATGGCATATAATTAATATAAGGAGGTGGTGGTGGTATAATGATGATGCACTCAGTTTGATTAAAGACTTTAGAAAGAGGCGAGTATCTCGTTAAATTATAGAGAAGATCTTTAATGAGATGAAATAAGCATGTCTCTTTTATGACTTTGAAAAATAATGTAATTATAATGCTTATTTCATTGCCTTACCCCAGTGTCTTGAGTAAACTGTCAGATCTGATGTTTTTTTTATTGGCTAGAGCAAGGGTGGCCAACTCCAGTCCTCGAAAGCCTCAAACAGGTCAGGTTTTCAAGATATTCACAATGAATATGCATGAGAGAGTTTTGCATAATTCTATAGTTGCAGTGCATGCAAATGTATTTCACACAGAATTTGTGAACCATGTGGGAAATTCTATTTGCCTGGATTAAATGTTTGTGTGTCAATGCAAAAAACCCGAATCGTTGTTGTTTAAACCCATATATTGGCCAAGAAGCAGACTGCATCCTCCTGGGCCAAGGTATTGAGAGACGTTGTTTGAACCTATAGTAAATAAGTTACCTTTTAACTAAATGGTTCCTCACATTCATGCAATTAAACAAGTTGGCTATTTGTATGCTCAACTGCCCATGACGGTGGGGAACTCAAGAAAAAGGCAACAAAAACTGACTTGGATAAAGAGTGTTATGCAAATGCTGCAGTTGAAAGGTGTAACAATACTAAGGGCAATTTAAAGTGCAACTCCCTATATCACTATATCAACATATAACAAAGATAGAGAGACATATAACATAAAGTTAATGTTTATTAATATAGAAAACCCCCCGTTTTTTTTAACCCTACATAGACAAATTAAAACTAAGCTAGCACATCCATCCACATACACCACATTAAAAATATTGCATGAAGTTTGGCAAAATTAATGCATAAATGTTTCTTTTATGTTTGTATAACTATACATTCAATATTTCAAATACAAATATGCAAAAAATCACGTATATAAGAATTCAACAAGTTTGAAATTCATCTGTAATAGGTCCGACAAAAGATATCTTCGTTTCGCCTCTGTAGTCTTGAGGCTTCCTCAGGGACTATTTTAATAGCGTTATACTTGCAGTCATGCAATTGCCATGTTCAATTCACTGCCGCCGAATTCGGGTGTCCGAATTCGGCGGCAGTGAATTGAACATGGCAATTGCATGACTGCAAGTATAACGCTATTAAAATAGTCCCTGAGGAAGCCTCAAGACTACAGAGGCGAAACGAAGATATCTTTTGTCGGACCTATTACAGATGAATTTCAAACTTGTTGAATTCTTATATACGTGATTTTTTGCATATTTGTATTTAAAATATTGAATGTATAGTTATACAAACATAAAAGAAACATTTATGCATTAATTTTGCCAAACTTCATGCAATATTTTTAATGTGGTGTATGTGGATGGATGTGCTAGCTTAGTTTTAATTTGTCTATGTAGGGTTAAAAAAAACGGGCAGTTGAAAGGTGGGCAAGCATTTGGTTTCTTGCCCTTAAAATGTGCTATCATTTAGTGAGCATGGCCCATGCACATCCCTTGTCTTTTCTATAGGGGACTGATGACATTGGACTGATTTTGTATATTTGAAAAGGGATAATAAGACCTATATTTTAATGAGGCTGGTAATATATTCTGTGACTCACAGGTTGACCCCCCATATGATATTATACACTCATTAATGGTGTAATTGCCACGATTTGAGCTTTTGAGGCCAATTTTGTTATCTAAGAATATGATTTTGAATATTCAAATTACTCTCATGAATTGCAATTTGCCCCATTATCCTTTCTGGTCTCTAAATGGTTGATTCAATGATTCCAGGTAGAACATAAATAATGCTGGTGGAACAATATTTCCATTTGACCCTAGAAACTCAATGGCAGTGTTACGAACAAACCTACTGGCAATTATTAATAAACTATCCAGCTGTAAATTAATTCAGAAGAAGCATTGCTGTTCCTGATCTGGCTAAAAAAGATTTAACATTTCTTTTAGAATTATGATGGACTTGAAATTGGAAAGACATGATAATTATCATTGCATTTCCTTAATAAAATGAGTAGAGGAAGGAATTCAATGGATGGATTTGACTATAATGGGTAAATTTTAGTTGGATTAACCCCATTTTTACTCACCTGGTACATGGGTGAAAAGAAAGTTTTAATCAAGCTAAATCAGCCATATCTGGGAAAGTGGATTTTTAGCTGCCAAAACGTAAGAGCAGACTTTCATGACAGGGGTACTTTGGCCGTACAGAAGGAAGACTTTTGTTGGTGTTTCAGAAGCATGTTTGGCAATTATCCATATACATTTCATTTAAACAAATGAAAGCGCATGCACATTTCCAGCACCGTGTAAAGTGTATGTAGAGTGTCCCATTGATTTACCTAAGAAAATCAGAACTACAAGTCTATGCATGCAATGACATGGAGCCAAGTGACAACCCTACTTCTTACCTACGGGCTGCACTGGAGCCTCCAAGCTCCACCTCCAACACAAAATCCAACACTGCACATGTGTCTCAGCTCCTTGATCTTTCCCAGGTCAGGCCCCACTCCTGACATACAAGGAGCTTGGTGGAGCCTGCCCACAGCATCAATGATATCTCTTCTGGGCTAGCTCCATGACCAGGGTTGCTGGTATGGCTCCCAGGCAGCATTTTTGCTGCCTCATGCATTTTGGGGCTCTAAGTCACTAACTAGTTCACCTAATAAAAGAGCCAGTCCTGAGTAAGCACAATTGTTCTTTAATCAAAGGACTCTTCCAAAAAGGTGTTGCCAGGGGAAAAGTATTAATAGTTTTGTAGCATTAGAAAAAGTTGTCCGACAGCAGCATGCATCTGCACCTTCCAATACAGGTGAGTGCCAGGATGGCCTCTGCCTGCTTTGATACCAAACCTAGATCTTACTCCTAAGCTGAGAGGCCTGTTACAAGAAGTGTTATTGGAAAAGTTGTAATCAAAGAAGAAGAGAATAATGTAACTAATTGATTGAAACATCTTTCGTCTTTATATCAGCCTGTAAAGGGATATATTAGAGAGCCCCAGAACACTTTAAAATAAGAAGGAAAAACTTGATCCAACTTGTTCTAGCCAGAGTAGAAAACCAGATCATAGGGTGACCTTCCACAAGACAAAGGCCACTCCTACATTTCCACATACGATGTCAGTGGTGGGTTGTAGGAACCCATCCTCTGGAGACTCATGCTTCAAAATCTCTCTCTTGGACCAAGCGGCATCTTCAAAGAGTTGTCCAGGGAGCTAAAGAGTTTAGCCCTGCCCTGATAGACAGCCCTCGATTTGTCAATAGGCCCCCATTATGTTTGTGCCTAGGGCAGAAAACATCTAGGGGAAGCAGGCTGACTAAGATTTGTCACCTCCCAGCTCTATTGAAGCTCATTCAGCAGAGATCAGTCCTGTGCTACTCTGTAAAAGATCAATACAGATGATGGCACAAAGTGCCTAGAAGTGGCAAAATCCTAAAGCTGCCCCTGCAGATAGAGAGGGAGCGCAGTAAGCTAGAGCTGGACAGGCTAGGTTTTCTTTTCCTTTTTCCCCCAGAAAACAAAGAGAGATGATTGGGATTTTTTTTTTTTTGCTGTGTTCGGGGGACAGTGGTCTTCTGGGAGCAGAGAGGCCCTCCTACACGTGGGCCATAAGCCATCACAAAGGGGCAGCAACAGCCCGCAAACTGTCATACAGGCCCAGTGTGCGCAACAACAAGCATTATAAAAGTGTTTTAACCAGCAACAAATGCCAATTACATAAATAGCACAAGCTGTGCAAGGAGCTATGACATGACCTACCCCGCTGGCTCCTGGAATACTTAAGATGGCTCCAGCAGAGGGCCTGGACTGCTCCTTGGTAAACTTTGAATGAACTGCCCGGCTGACAGGATGGCCAGAGTCCATGTAAACCACTTACCTAGGCAACTTTCTTAGACAGCAGCCAGGATGTCTTTTAAGCTGCAAATCCAGACAAAAGGGCCAGCCACCAGCCTTGAAAGGTCTAGGTGTACCCTAATCGGAGGTCTCTCATGTGGGTTTAATATGCATCCTGTTATACTTTTTGCTTAATTGTTAAATGTATTGCAAGTTGAACCTTGTAAACTGTTATGATGGCTTTACCGAATGACGGTATATAAAACTCAACAAATAAATAAATAAATAAATAAATAAATAAAAGTGTGCCAACAACAGTTCCGATAGGGAATCTTCCAGCCTGAGGAGCGTCCATGGAGCCATCACCAGGTCTAAGGCGTCACAGCAAGGCATTTGCTGTGGATCTCAGAACAGGACTGGCCTGATTCCTTCACTACTCATAGGATCTAGGTCTACCGCCCTGCTTCAGCTGTGGCGAGAGAGTCCCTTTCGCCTATGAGTGTAACCGGGTGACATACTTACCTATGGATGTCTATCTGATGACCCCCCCCCCCCCCTATTTTTGCAATTTTGTAGACATTCCTCACTTGGGGTTCTCCATTTTCATGGTTTTGTTGGGATTGGATGGCTCCTCTATGCAAGCCCTAGGAGATTTGGGAAGTGTAAAAACTCTCATATGGAGGGAGCTGGTCAAAAGGGTGCAAATTGACTATGACAGGCAGCAATATCCAACCAGCCCAGGTTTTGCTGAAGACTCCAGCCTGACAAATATCATAGAAGTAGGAGTACTTCCCTGGCTCTCATACCCCAATGTCCTGGGACATGAGTGTCCAGGTCCCAGGATCTGGAGTTGGCATATCACTGGTCCAGCCAGCTCAGTCTTCATGTTAAAGGACCCAGACGTATTCATCAGGGAACCAAAGATACTCAAATCCCAATGGCAGTACCATTGGGAGAAGCTCAATTATTTCTGGCACTGTAGATAGTTTTCCTGGAGGACCCCTAAGTATTTTAGGATCCCTTAGTAGCCCCTACCTTCCTAAGAATAGGATTGGGAAGGTAGCCCTGGTAACTTTAGTCATGCTGAAAGGGAAGCTGAGTCATGTAAGTTTGCCTGGAAATACTGATAGTAGATGGGAAGCCAGTACTTGGGTCAGAAGCTCATAACCTACCTCTGCCATTCTTCATAATGAGATGGGACTTAGTGTACTAAGTGGCCAGAGGGAAACCAGAGGTTAAAACATTTGAACAACTTCTGGTATCCTGGTTCTAGCGATAACAAGTGAAACTAGCCTACAACCAATTTCTAGAGTACTACTTAAGGGA
Organism: Rhinatrema bivittatum; assembly: GCF_901001135.1. Taxonomy (NCBI): domain Eukaryota; kingdom Metazoa; phylum Chordata; class Amphibia; order Gymnophiona; family Rhinatrematidae; genus Rhinatrema; species Rhinatrema bivittatum. The sequence goes on along the minus strand of NC_042624.1, from coordinate 25,664,928 downwards.
AGAGAAAACTCAGGAGAAACTCCTGGCCCAGTTCTATTTGTCTGGCCTGTACAGGCAAGTTCAGGACTATTACCAGCCTGCCCTACAAGCCAGATAACCAAACACACTGTAGTTTGAGCAGCTGCTCTGGTGCCAATGCCCATGATAGAAACCCCTTTTGAGAGAATTGTTGTGACCTGGTGGGAACCTTGGACATGTTGGCCCATGGAAATAAATATATCTTTGTCATCCTGGACTACGTCACCCAATATCCAAAGAATGGTATCCTTATAGAATATGAAGATCCAGATGTAGCAACTGCCTTAATGGAGGTCTTCTCACAGGTCAGGTTGCCTAAGGAGACATTTACTATCCAAGGGACCCCATTCATGTCCAGAGTGATGAAGCAAGTGTACACATTACTGGGAGTGAAAGCCCTCCGACCTCAGTCTCCCTCCCAGAAGCCTATGTCTAGTCAAATGCTTTAACAAAATTCTCAAAGAGATGCTGAGGAGGTTTATCATGGATGAAAGCAAGAACTTGGATTTGCTCTTGCCCAATATACGGTTTGCAGGCTGAGAAATTCATCAAAGCTCATCCGGTTTCTCCCGATTTGAATTGCTGTATGGAAGAAGACTAAGGGTGATCCTGTATGTAGCCCTAGAAATCTGGGAAGAGGAAGCAAGCCCAGGACTGAATCTGCTTCGCTATGTAAACTGGATGCACCAATGGTTAAAGAAGTCTGGAGAAGCTGCTCGCCTGTATCTGAAGAAGACCCAAGCTACCCATGCCCGGGAATATAATTGGTGTGCTGTCCATTTTTAAAAATGTTTAGAAAACTTACTTAGAAATTGTTTTTGAAGAAGCTTTCAATGTATAGGCTTTGGCTTTTATTGGTGTAAATTTTATTGCTTTAGGTTAAGGAAATTTTGTGCCAGTAAATTTATATTATGTTGAATTTTTCTGGGTGCAATTTCTGAAACCCGCACTGGACATATTTTGTGAAGTTGCGGGGTAGAAGACATTTCAAATAAATAAATAAATAAACACATAAATAGATCCAGATGTTGTTTCTGGGGGAGACAGTATGTGAAGGGTTATATGGGAGAGAGCCCCAGAACGCCTTAAAATACCAAAGCAAGGCATCTAACGTGGTCCACCTTAAAACCCAGCCGGTGGGTATCCAGGCATTTCCTTGGGAGAGGGGTAAAAGCTCAGATGCAGGGAAGGAGAATGCAGAAGACAGTACACCAAGGCTGCTTACATTTGAATACCATAACTCTGAGAGAAGCTTCTGAGGTAAGCAGGCTTTTTGGGGGGTTGATTTTGTTTTTCTGTAAGTAACAAAGTATTTTGTGTGAGAAAAGGTCAATGTCCAGACTGCTTCTGCCCTTCAGCACCCTTCCTAATCCAAGGGCCACTGCCGGACTACCACTCACCCAGAGTAAATGAGAAATCCAACTGAAGACTATGCAAACTATCAAAAGAAACTGGATTGTAAATATTTCTTTGACATTCTTCTTCATTAAAAAAGACTTTGCTTGAGAACTGCAGTCTGGTAATTTGGACAAAAGCAAAGAGTACCATATTCAATTCAGCAGAGGGTCTAACAGAATGAGATTTTGTCTCCCTGTGAGAAAGGCAGACTTTTTTTGTGTGACCAAATGAGCAATGTGGTGATATGAGTAGAGGTCTTAAGCGTATTTGTAATTTTTTTAATCCCTCTGCCATTCCAGAAGTCCATCAGAATGCAGACCTACAAAATAAAGGTCATTGAGGTCAGCATCATTTGTTGGACAAATGGTGGGATTTGAAGATCCCGCCGTGCTGACCAGCCCCAAGACAGACAAGACGGTTATCCTTTTATATGACTAGAAAGTTATCCGGTTAACATTCAGGCAGGGTGGAGGCATTCCAGGGTGGAGCTGTCTGTCTGATTAACTGGGATCAAGGTGCAGTAAGGCCTTAACGTGTGTTAAACAGCATATATTTATTTATTTAAAATTTTTTATATACCGACATTCATCAAAGATATCACATCGGTTCACAGTGTAACGCAAACAGACGCCTGGAGTAGCGCTTTACATCGAACAAATATAACAAGTTAACAAAAGAGTAATTTAGGGGGGGGGAGATATAATGGGGAATATAGCATTAAGAGTTATAACCAAGATTTGCAATTATATACAATATGTACATTTATAGGAGAGAAAGTACACACATACATACATTTGAGCAGAATTTGAGATGGGAGGAGGGGTGGGAAGAGGGAGAAGTGGGGAGGGAGAGGAGGGGAGGGTAGGGTATATATCATGCGAGAGAGCACTATCGCAGTGATACTGCACAATAATTTGCATGGCCCTGCCAGAGTTCCCTCCCCTATTACAATGAGTTGCTTTGCATAGAATTTACATGGATGACTAATGCAAATCCATGCAAATCAGTTCATTATTAGTCAATTTCACGTTAATGTCTTATTGCGGCCAACCAAAGAGATTCATTAAATGCAACGTGGGAGCCCTGGGACCTTAACATGGGTCCCGAGGCTCCTGAATTACATTTTAAGAACCATGCAAGTCTAAAATATATCTCACGGCAAAACGGCACTCCCCAGGCCCTGCTACCGATTTATGAAGGTTTGGGGGTTCGGAGGGGGCTGATGGGTGCTTGGGGGTGCAAGGGGTGGGGTGGAGGTCTCACTGAACCCCAATAACTTTTTTATAGATTTGGGGGATGCAGGAGGCAGGGGGCACTATACCCGCAATGTTTTGAGGTCCCTATTGGGGTGGGAGGAGGGGAGGCAGTGAAATATTGAAGTATTTGGAAAGAGGGGCCACAGTTTATTTTTTCATGATTGAGTTGGGGGTGGAGCTGTCACCATTTCTGCACTTTATTCCCCCCCCCCCCCCCCCCCACACACACTTTGGGGGGATCGGAGCCTCCTTGGGAGGCGTCCCCAGGTTGAATGTGGCACCATTTTCTTTTTATGTGGTTGGCCCTTTAAGGTGAGGGTGGTCCCTTGAGGCTGAGGCTGCCGTCACACCTAAAGGGCCGCTGGCCATGTTGTTCTGTCCTGCCGTCTTTGGCTACAAAATGAAACAGAGTGGCATCCAGCCACGGCGACCCCTCCTCACCTCCCCGCAATGGTGGGATCCCTCCCGTGAAAAGAGATTGTGTCTTGGTGGCTCTCTAGGCCTCAGTTAGTTGAATAAACGCTCATTTTCAGTATTTACAGCTAACACAGCCCAAATAACTATAGGACTGCTGAGGAGCACTGCTAAAGTTACTCAGATAAACCTCTCTGGCTAACTTTACCATAACTACCGTAGGTATCGACGTCAGTGGTGAACCAGCACCGCTGAAATATCCCGGCAACATTAGGCAGATAGGTTTATCTGACTCCCTCTGCTATGGGTCTCATTAGTTATTCATTTTGTAGCTTTATGACTGGATCTGGGGAGAGAGGAGCTTCATGTAGCTGGTTTCGCCCTCCCCACCTATAATTTCTTTTCTTTCTCATCATTATTGTTTACGTTTCATACCACTTTTTCCAAATTTTGCTCAAAGTGATTTAGAACAGTAAAGTCGTCATGCAGAAAGCAGCGTTTCAAAGGGTAGAGCGGCAAACGTTCTAAGCCAGGTTAATAGTGGAGGAGAAAAAGACATAAGGTAGAGATTGACAATAACAGGTAAAAAACAAGATATAAAATTAGAAACAATAGACTGTGCCCAGCCTTGCTCTGTCTCCTCAGCAGATAAATTCCTGTAACTGGAAATAACTTTTTATGTAAGAGGACGGATAGCTATTGGCATGGTAGAGGTGAAAAAGGTTATGTAACATCAGGTTATATTAGAAAAGAATTTCCCACTGCGCAGTGATGAAGGTAGATCCGCCGGAGAATGGGGGCATCTGGGCAATCCCGAATGCATGCAGAAATGTGTACGCCATGCTACTGACAAGACTTCTGAATAGCCCAGCGTCACTGAGGTAAGGATCGACTTTCATCACAGCGCAGTGGCAAATTATTTTCTAGATTATCTGGGTCTTAACCTCTTTCACCTCTATCATGCCAATAGTCTGAGCTTTTTTTTGGGACAGAATTGAGGACCAGATCTTGGAAGAGAACGTCTTCGCACGGATTCTTTTAGTACTATTCTGATTGTGTTCACTTGCCGGTTCTTTCTGCGTTCTGCCATTATGCAGCCGACTGTTTTCTTATCTCTCTCATCTGTTTTATTATGGCAGACATCAGATGAGTAGAAGGAGAGGGTGTCACGTACAGTGTGCCAAGTCCCCCTCTTTTCTTTCTAGGTGGCGGATTGTTACCTGAGTAAGAAAATGCCATACTGGGTCAGAGCAAGGGTCCATCAAGCCCAGCATCCTGTTTCCAACAGAGGCCAAACCAGGCCATAAGAACCTGGCAAGTACCCAAAAACTAAGTCTATTCCATGTAACCATTGCTAATGGCAGTGGCTATTCTCTAAGTGAACTTAATAGCAGGTAATGGACTTCTCCTCCAAGAACTTATCCAATCCTTTTTTAAACACAGCTACACTAACTGCACTAACTGTTAATCTTTTTATGGTAACAAGTCTGTGTGTGGGGTGCCCCTATCTTCTTTGACCTGGAAATGCCTCTCCTTCAGCCTCCATTCTTTTGGCAGGGTGTTTAGATGTCTACGTTCCCTGCCTTCTAGGACATCACAAGGTTATTTCTGGAAGAGGGATGTTCTCATTTTAAGAACAACAGAGACAACGTAGCAACATTTCTTGTTCTGCTTTTTATCATTTCCAATCCAAAACACAAAACCCAACAAAATGTCATTGTTTTCCATGTGGTTTGGGGACTTGCTGTGCCCCACAGTTGCAAGAGGAAACCCCTACCTTATGCCACCGTGTAGCAACTCCCCCTATCCTTCTCCCTACCTTTGCAGGCCCCCAGCTCCCTGCACCCTCAGCTTACCCTCATGTGGTCCCCAGGTCCATCCTAACTGATACATTTAGATCTGCTTTGGCTTCTGCCAACTTTACAGAAATATGCAAGATCTGTTTTGAGAACTCAAACTTGCTGGATACACTAGTTGAAGGTTTTCTTCTAATTAACAACCATGAGATTTTTTGCATAGCGACAGTCAGAAAATAACTAAGAATTGCACAAAGTCTGAATTTCAGGTTATTCATACTTAGCTTGAAGTTAAACTATAAGCTTTAGTGCCACACCTGCTAGCTCCTAAGGATTAAGGCATACCATGAATTCAGCTAATGCAAAGATAAAACTCCTGCAACCTGCCTAGGTTTCACCTTTGTAAGCAGTTACCTAGAGGTTAACCCCTATTAGACATAACAGCATATGGGCTTAGGGCACCTCTAATAACTTATCTGCTGTACTCACCCTTCTCTCCAGCTTCCAGGCGCCTTTCCCTTCTTGGCTGTGCTTGTGGTCTGTTATGTTCACTGTGGCTGACTGAGCCGGTGTGCTCCTGCTAGGGGAAAAAAAAATATGTTTATGCAATAGGACCTCTACAAGAAAAGGGGAGGAGCTTCTCTCCAAAAAATGAAACGCCTTTTGTTTTAAACTTATTTTATGTTTTTTTGGCAAGAGACTACCATGAGCTCACTGCAAATATATTATCTGAGCATGCAGCCCTTTAACAAAATCCCTACTACGGCATGAAAGTGATCAATTATTTCTTTATTTAAGTGATGTACCTTACAGCTTTTTGTATAGAACATAACAATAAAATCAAGGAGAGCAAGGCTGCTGTCACATCATTTTCTATTATACAAAACCTACAAAGGTAGCAGCAAACACAAGACACGAGACACACACACACACACACACATATAGACACACACACACACATATACACACACACACATATATATACACACACACACACACATATACACACACACACACACACACACACATATACACACACACACACACACATATACACACACATATATACACACACATATATACACACACACACACACATATACAGACACATCATTTATTCAGCCAGCAGCAGCGAGTTCCATAGGGCAGAGATTACAGCAGAACAGTATCATCTGGAGCAGTAACAGTTTCTGCTGGCACTATTCCAACACAACTGCTCCAATTATACAAATATGATTCTGATTGAATTGCCCATGCATGAATTTAGTATCTAGTTCCTCAGTCTTTTCCCATTCTAATATATGAATGGCCATATTGCTTAGTTAGAGCCTCCTCTTTCATCCAACATTGCAATTTACACAGCTTGGCAAATAAAAGAGCCACTTAGGAAAACTTAGAATAGCCTTTAGGGAAGAGTGTGGCCCAGGATAAGACTCCCGATGGAAGACATTCTCTGGGAAATGTTAGCGTTGCATTGACAAAATCTTTTATACAGACAACACTGCATCCCAAAAAACATCTAATTAAGAGTCAAAGGACCTTTCCGAATTTCATATTTAATACATGAATTAGAAGTGGCAACACCCATCCGAAAAGCTTTATCTGGGGCATAATAACGTTTAATAATTATTCTATCACAAAAAACTGCCCAAACACTCCTGTATTCCAGAAACCCTCACCCTGCAATTTAGAAACATCAGTAATATAATGCAAATTGTTAAATAGTTTTCCAAATAAAAGATCTGAAATGATTCCAAATTCAACAGATCATTATTGTGCCAATTTGATTGTTTTTTTACTAAGCATCTTTTACCATAAAGATATCTTATTAGAATGGCATCCAATTACATATCTGTGGCACCCCTACTGGGTCTGGCCACTGGATGCCACAATCCCTGTCCTTAGTGCCTTTTTCCTAGGAGCCATCCATCCCCTTCAGTCCCTCCCACCTAGAGGTTCTGATTGGGTGACTCAGTTCTCATTGGCCCAGCCATGTTAAGTCTCCGGGGGTCCAGATTCAGAGAGCAGCCAGACAGTAAAGATGTATTTGTTTCACACTCTGGCAGGGCCTCCTTCTTACATAGAAACATAGAAACATAGAAATGACGGCAGAAGAAGACCAAACGGCCCATCCAGTCTGCCCAGCAAGCTACGCAGTTTATCCATTTTTTTTTTTTTTTATCTTCCCCCCCACCTCTTTTTTTCTCCCCCTCCCCCGTCACTATTGGCTTCCAGCACCCTCCGGCCCCAATTCCCTTCCACCCCTCCACCAATGCAGAGAGCAGTGCCGTATCCGCATCCCAATGAACATCCAGTTCAATCAGGGGTAGCAACTGCCACGATAAACGGCCACACCCCTGCCCCATACTCTTACCCACCTCTGTTTTGCTTGTTTGTTTTTTGTTTTTTTGTTTTTGTTTTTTTGTTTTTTGTTTTTTTGGAGATGGCAGCCCTCCAACCTTCCGCTCCGTGAAGGTGGAACACAAACCACTGGCATCCCGCTCCGTGAATGCCTCTGTGGCTACTGCCGCTCCGTGCAGTATTTTGCTGCCTGAAGGTGGAACAACTACTTGCCACTGGCATCCCGCTCCGTGAATGCCTCTGTGGCTACTGCCGCTCCGTGCAGTGTTTTACCACCTCCTCTATATTTATGCCCACTAGACTTGATGGATCCACAGTGTTTATCCCACGCCCCTTTGAAGTCTTTCACAGTTTTAGACTTCACCACTTCCTCCGGAAGGGCATTCCAGGCATCCACCACCCTTTCCGTGAAGAAATACTTCCTGACATTGGTTCTTAGTCTTCCTCCCCGGAGCCTCAGCTCGTGACCTCTGGTTCTGCTGATTTTTTTCCGTCTGAAAAGGTTTGTCGTTGTCTTTGGATCATTAAAGTTTTTCAAGTATCTGAAAGTCTGAATCATATCACCCCTGCTCCTCCTTTCCTCCAGGGTGTACATATTTAGATTCTTCAATCTCTCCTCGTACGTCATCCGATGAAGATCCTCCACCTTCTTGGTTGCCCTTCTCTGTACCGCTTCCATCTTGTCTTTGTTTCTTTGTAGATACGGTCTCCAGAACTGAACACAGTACTCCAGGTGAGGCCTCACCAAGGACCTGTACAAGGGAATAATCACTTCCCTTTTCTTACTCGATATTCCTCTCTCTATGCAGCCCAGCATTCTTCTGGCTTTTGCTATCGCCTTGTCACATTGTTTCGCAGACTTCATATCATTAGACACTATCACCCCAAGGTCCCTCTCCTGCTCCGTGCACATCAGCCTTTCCCCCCCCATCGAATACAGTTCATTTGGATTTCCACTCCCCATATGCATGACTTTGCACTTCTTGGCATTGAATCTCAGCTGCCATATCTTCGACCACTCTTCCAGTTTCCTTAAATCCCGTCTCATTCTCTCCACTCCTTCCGGCGTGTCCACTCTGTTGCAGATCTTAGTGTCATCCGCAAAAAGACAAACCTTACCTTCTATCCCGTCCGCAATGTCGCTCACAAAGATATTGAACAGGACCGGTACCTCATCGTGTACTCCCGGCCAGAGGGTCCCTTCATACTTTAAGTTACAGAGAGATAGAGTATTGAGCTTGATACCCTTTAGGGGAAAAGGGCTCTCACCAGGGGATCAAAGACCTGTGAGCCTACTCTAAACCCTAGGTAGGCCTGCACCAGTGGTGGATCCTGCCTCGGGAGATTGTGAAGGCTGGAAGAGTTCACCCTGCTTTTTCGGGGGAAGTCATTCTCTCTGGCCGTACCTAAGGGACAGGGGCTGAAGACCAGTGAGCCCATTTACATCCTGAATGTGCCAAGCATGAACCCCAGTTTAGGAAGATGTATCCAGTTAAAGTTTAACTAGATACATCTTTTTGACTATGAGTAGGGAGGGTTTTTGGATCCCCCCTTCCTGCTGGGATTGCAGTACAGTATTAATAGCCTGATCCCACAGATTTTTCCACAAGAAAAGTCACCTGAAGCAACTGCTAAGGATAAAGGAATAGCTGAACCAAAGGAAGAGAGAAGGGCAGATTGGATGGGCCTATTGGTCTTCTTCTGCCGTCATTTCTATGTTTCTATAAGTGAGACCCCATCCGGATCTCTACCCACCAAGGGACCAGCTCAGGCTGGATGTCCGGGGGAAGATGACGTCTCTGCACTAGGATTCTCACACGGCCGCTGGGAGAGTTATGCGCATTTCATATCACCAAGGGCTCTACCCAGAGATCTATAATAAGGGCACCTATCCCGTGGATGGCTCAACAGCGGCCAGTGTTTCACAACTTCTAGGCCGCCATGCCTCAATGTGTTTTCCCTCTGTCCCCAAGGTAAAACACATTGAGACATGGCGTCCTAGAAGAGAATGATTGGATAACATTGCTGCAACATGTTCGGGCACAATCTTCTCCTTTCTCCATAATGGCTCCTGATGAAGCAACATAAATAGTTGTGAAACCCCGGCCGCTGTCGAGACATCCACGGGAACAGACACACTTATCTTTAAGATACTATTTTGATGAAAAATTGGAAGCACTAGGTGATCAATGTAACCGCAGACGACTGAACTGTCCGGACGGCTTTGGTTTTGACAAAGCACGTTGTCAGGCTTGCTGATGTGGTAGAAATAACATTTTATTTAATACAGTAGGAAAACAAAGAAAAAAAAGTGTATAAATCACGAAGTTGTTTGGCAGATTCCTTTTGTGATATTAACAGATTCAACCAACCCAGGAGTACATAATGAGCCTTCCCCTAATACCAGTCCCAGGGAAAATGAATCTGACAAGCTATGTTGTAAAATTAGAAAGCCGGTAAGTTTATCCCTCCCTCCACTGAGTGATCACCTAATAATGTTTGATAACAAGAAGTACATCTAGCTCTGGCCGTCCGTATAAAGCCCAGCACGAGGGATCCCAGCTGTAGCATGTCTTAGCGAGAGAGCCAGCATATGAAGCCTGTACAGCCATTTTGGAAGGAGACCCTTTTAAGTATTGCAGCTGTACAAAATAAAGACAAGGGGAGCTCCAGTCACACTTGCAGTTGATTCTTACAGCTGCATTTGAATTGTAAAGGTCAGGAACCATCATAGAAAATTTCGGACTCAAATATGTTACAGAAGCCGAGGCCCACGGTAAAGAAAAAATCATCTTGAATAGAAGTCTCCAGTGATAAAGCCTCTAATTCATGAAAAGTAATCTTAAATCCAGAAAATCTGCAGAACAATATTTAAAGAATGTTTTTGGATTGGCTACAAATTAGAGTATATCGTCAGTAAACAGGCATAGTTTTTCTTCCATCTGATCTGAAAACCCTTATTGAAGGGAGCTGTTTTCTTAGTTTAACAGCAGAACATGTAATAAAGGAGAAAGGGGACATCCTGTCTATTACCACCTATTAAATAAATAAAAACAAATGGGAAACCTGTTCAGCTTAACTTGCAGATTGGCCTGTAAAAGTCCTAGCCACGATAAAAATCTGCCTTCAATCCCATAGCATCCCAAGACCCAATACAAATATTCCCTCCCTGCCCTGTCAAAGGCCTTTTCTGCACCTAAACTAATAATCAGAGCCTGTCCATTCAAAGGGCATAGGATCCCATAGGACACGTATCCCATATAGCGCATGAACTAACTTGTGAACACTACGAATCCTGGGGTGAAATTTAAAAGCCTGGCACGTGCCACACTGGCAGATATGTATATCTGGCCAAGCGCGCCAAGCGGATTTTAAAAGTCGCCCACGTGTACGTGTATCTCCTGATATGTGCACAAATAATTTGCAAAAAAAGGGTTGGTGCATGGGAGTGATGTGCATGGCAGGCGTGGGACATGGGCATTCTGGGACTTTAACATGAAATGTGCGTGTATTTACACACACAAGTGCATGCTGGGGTCCCCTGCTGCGTAATTTTGCTGCTGCTATGGCTGGCGTGTAAGCAATAAAATAAAAAAATCTAGGCTACTCAGCGCGGGGTTTTAAGGGCTGGTGCTATGGGAAAAAGGGAGGCTATTTAACTAGGGGGGTTAGGAAGTCCTATCCCTAACCTGGGTGAACTGGGAATGAACTGGGGAAACTGGTAATTGTGTCAGCACACGTCTACTAAAATCCCCACACTTACACGGTAGAGGTGGCATTTGCGTGCGTCCATATAAAATCGTGTGCACCTGTACGCACATACAGCTTAGTTTATACCATGCATGCATATGCCTGCGTACGTTATAAAATGGCTGTGTCCTTTGGCGTGAGCTGGAATATGCACATACATGGGCGCCCATGCACTGATATCAAAGTTTCTGTCCATGTGCCTATTTTTTTACAAATCCTACCTGATCAGGCGAGACTAAATCAGGGATGAATATACCTCCCTTGGCTGTTAAAATGGATAATAAGATCTCAATGTTCACACTGATAAGGGAAATAGAACAATAGCCTTTGGGTTTAGTGAAATCTTTACTTTTATTTGGGAAGACTAAAATAAGTACTTGATTAACTTCAGAAGAAAAGGAATCCCGCTCTATGGAAAAATTATACATTTGCTACAAAAGATCTTACAAATGACCACAAAGCAACTTATAAAACTCTGACCCCAAACCATCTATACCAAGTGCCTTTTCCAATTTTAAATTTTTGATAGCAAAATCAATTTTTAATTTGGAAATAGGCAAATTAATTCTCTCCAATTGAAGGGGGATAGATGAGATAGCACAATTCCAGAGAAAAATGTATTCCTCTCAGTTTCAGAAGGTGGAAGATCTGAATATAAATGAGTATAGTAATCTAAGAAAACCTTCTAATACCCTTCATATCTCACAAAACAGTAACAATAGGGGATTGTACATCTGAAATAAAATGTTCTAAACCCTATTGGCTTTATTTGCATACCGAAACACTGTAGATCTATACCATTGATGAGACCATCTTGCTCTCTGAAAAAGCAAATGGTGGATCTCTGAAACACTGGGCTTTTTTTATGATCCTGTAACCCAGATTTAATATGACACTGTTTGGCTTTATGTAACTGATGCATAATTGAACACTGGAGTTCCCCAAGGATCTGCTCTTTAACATCTATCTGCTTCCATTATGCCACTTCCTATCAAATCTGAATCTGACCCACTTCATCTATGCTGATGATATTCAAATATTAATCCCATTACAAAAATCACTAGAAGAAACATACAAATTAACAGCTATTTACCTAAACAGTATAAAGGAAATACTAGCCAACCTAAAACTCATCCTCAACTTTGACAAGACTGAATTAATATTATTAGACAGAAAGAACAACTCTCCTCAAATACCACCACACAACCTCATGAACCAAAATACGGTCACATCTCCAATCAATCATGCCCGCAACTTCGGAGTAATAATTGACAAAGAACTTTCCTTCAAAAACCGTATATCAACAGAAATCAAAGACGGATATCATAAGCTACTTACACTCCGTCATCTAAAACCTTTTCTTTCCAACAATGACTTCATATCAGTCCTTCAATTTCTAATTTTCTCCAACATAGATTACTGCAACTCTCTTCTTTTCAACGTACCTCTAAACATCATTCACCCACTCCAGATCCTGCAGAACACAGCTGCAAGAATCCTCACCAGTTCGAAAAAGCATGACCATATCACTCCAACACTTATTTCACTTCACTGGCTACCAATAAGATACAGGATTGAATACAAAGTCCTATCCATCCTCCATAAAATTATATATGAAAAACAAGAAATTTGGTTAAGCCCCTCTATACAACTGCATACCCCAAGCAGAAACCTTAGATCAGCAAATAAGGGACTCCTAAAAAAACCACCATCGCATTCTAATCAACTCACCTCAACCCAAAAAAGAGCAATCTCCCTTGGTAGCCCAAAACTCTGAAACTCCCTAGCAACTGAGCTCAGAACTCAAGAAAACCTAAAAACTTTTTAAAAGGATCTAAAAACGTGGTTATTCAACAAAGCATACCAACTCACCCAATGAACAACACAACAACCTTGCCCTCCAGTCCATTCTTAAGAATAAATGAAACTCATCACAACTATGTTTTATAATTAAGAACTGAAACATAAAACTGAACTATAACCTTGCATATAATACCCCCTATGCTTAACAACAGTTTGTACCTTTGGAAACCCTGTTTAACCTGCCTTATCCCTGTAATCTTGTATTTTGTAAACCGTTATGATGGTGTTATTTTGATGATTCCGAATGACGGTATATAAAACTCGTTAAATAAATAAATAAATAAATAAAATTTCAGCATCCCTTCTCATTTTCTTTTGAGCCACATAAGAAATCACTACATATTACAGTTTTCCCAGCTTCCCATAATATTTGCAGAGAAGATGCATTAAGGCTTGTCCTACTGCCATGTAGCTTCCCCAAAAGACTTGAAAGTAGCATCATGACACAAAGATGAGGTAAACACCATTTAAAAGGCTGGAATGCATTACTACTCATAAGGGGCAGATTTTCAAAGGGATACACGTGTAACCCCCGAAAAGCTGCCCCTTCCACCCCTTGCACGCTCTGAGCCTATGTTGCATAGGCTCGGCGGCGCACACAAGCCCCGTGATGCACGAAAGTCCCGGAGCTTTCCTGGGGGGGGGGGGGCGTGTCGCGGCTGGCGCGTCATCGGGGGCGTTCTGGGAGATGTGCTATGGGCGTGGTTCCGGCCCAGGGGCATTCCAGACCAGCCCCTGGATCGGAACATGGTGCGCCGGCACGCGCAAGTTATGCCTGCCTTGGGCAGTCGTAACTTTTGAAATAAAGGTGGGGGGGAATTAGTTAGGGCCGGGGGGCGGATTAGTTAGGGGAAGGAAAGGGAAGGTGGGGGGCACTGGAAAGAAAGTCCCCTCTGAGGCCACGCCAATTTCAGAGTGGCCTCGGAGGGAACGGAGGCAGGCTGCGCGGCTCGGCGCGCGCCGATCCCGGATTTTAAAAGATACGTGTGGCTACGCGCTTTTTTAAAATCCAGCGTACTTTTGTTTGCACCGGTTGCGTGAACAAAAGTACGCGCGCATACTTTTTAAAAATCTGCCCCTAAGATTTAGACAGATACAGGAACATTATCAGACAATGACATTACTTCACATTTCTTTTGCTCTAACCTTTGGAAATAAAGAAGAAGAAAGAACGAAATAGTCAATCTGAGAGTATGCATCAAGTGGGGGAAATGTTATATTCAGCGACTCACAGCAGAGCCCTACGAGCTGCCTCACTCACCCCCGACATAGCCAGACACATCCCATGGTCAGCATACAGCTCCAAACACCTTCCAGCGCAGCCTGAGATGTCACCAGCTGCCATTCCCGACGTCGTTCATTAGGCATCCATGTATAGATATGAGCACATTATATAGGCCCTGTAGCAGGAAATGCTGAGCGGAGCCCTTCAATGATGTCAGGCTGACCAGCCTACCTAATCTAGGGCCTCATCTCAGCAATGGGTCTCCTACCTTAGCAGTTACTTTCAGCTTTCTGGGAGGTTTTGTATCAGCGTTGAGATCCATTACAATATAAAAATCCTCCTCTCTAAAATAAGAGCATGGTCTTGAAATTGGATAATTTTATCTATCAGCTGAGACAAAAATACATAAATATTCTCCAGGAGACATTTCTTATGATATAAAGACCCACTAATAAAGAGCTGTGTTATGGGCTTTTCACACATAGTATTTGATGTTATCCAGGTAGAGAGTCCATCAAGCTAGGTTGAGAGAACACTGCACAAATCTCATCTTTGGGTGAGTTTCCTCACTCCGAAGGTCATCAAATCTTCACAAGAGAGCACTGTTCATAGAAATGATGGCAGAAGAAGACTAATAGGCTCATCCAGTCTGTCCAGCAAGCTTTCACACTTATTTTCTCGTAGTTATCTATTACTCTGACCACTGAGTTCAGGGCCCTTATTGGTAACTTTTTTCATTCTAATTTCCTTCCACTCCCACCAAAGATGCAGACAGCAGTGTTGAAGCTACATCAAAGTGAAGTATAAGGCTTAATGTTTGAGGGTAGTATCCTTCATAAAAAGAAGTTACCTCAATGTTTGTATACTCATACTGCTCAGATCAATGCCTTGTTAGATGTTGTCTGGATGTAAATCCTATTTCTTCATTCCTCGCTGTCCATAGTACCTCTTTTGATGACTCTTCTGCTCTTAGCTGCATCCTGTTCCAAAATGCCTTTCCCAACAAGGATAGGTAAATTCTTTTCAAATTCCAGTATGTGCCAGGGATGCTGGAAAAGACTTTCCTCAGTTTCAAAATAAGTGGAATATTCAAACAACTCTCAAAAAAGTTCAAAACTCCAGAAAACTTCACTCCATCTTCTACCTTGTTCATTGGATGCAAGATGCAAATACAGGAATCCAGTCCTTTCCTCCGGTGGGTCCTCCATCTCAGTCAGGAGCTGATTCAAAAATCCTCTCTGAAAACATACAAAATACTCTTAATTTGAAAAGCTTCTTTGCTTCATTAGGTCTTGAGGACCTAGCCAAGATACCTCCTACACTAACTCTCTGTAAGAACCAAGGATGATCTCCTTACTCTCGTCTATCCTTGGCATTCTCCTTCCCCTTCAGTCTTTCCTAACCCTCTGACTCCTGCACATGCTCAGGGGCTATTTATAGCACTGAGACCTATTAAAAAAAAAAAGAGGATGGCTTTAAAAGCCGAGGAGGTGTAGGATATGCAAAAACCTATCTACAAAATCCCACTATGGCCACTTGGAAAATATTAGAGCGGGTTCTAATTGCCCTATAATGACCAGTCTTTGATTACGAATACAAACTTGTGAAACAGAACTGTGACAGAGGGAATTGGGAAAGTGCATTCAGAAAGATGGACTGTGATTTTGAGAAAATGTGTTTTCCCATTGAAGTTTAATATTTCTCTTATTGAACAGTTTTTTGAACTCTGAATGAGGGACTGTGCTATTTTCAGAGCTTGTGACTACTGAACTAATTCCAGAACTGCGTTTCCACTATATATTTTGCTATGTGATTACAACCTCAGTAAACTTTATATATTTTTGGAGCACCAGTATTGTGTGGACAATGTGTCTTTTCAAGGCGTCAGAGCCCTGCAGAGAAATCTGCCCCTAATCTATGCCCTGAGAGACAGTGGCCCTCATCCTAATAGAATTACCTCAAGACTCCTCAGCACTGGGAGGGTCAACTCCTGGAAAGGTGGGGGTTACACACGGATTTCTTTTGGCCATAAACTTTGTAAGTGAATTGAGCCTTTAGTTTGGAAATCTTGCCTCTAATGTTGTTATTCATGGAATGTGTTCTCATTTGTAAAGAAAACACTCATAGGCTGGGTACAATTTAGATTATGCAAGATGTTGTTTGTATAAAACTTGCATCTGAAAGTTTATATTTAATGAAAATGTGAAGTGATTTCCTATGCAAATATTGCCTCACATATTTTTTGATATTGCATTAAAAAATTAGGTGTTTTGATGGGAGCAGAAAGGAAATCATTGTTAACCATGCCAGTTTCTGAGTGAGTAAAATATGTGGGGCTCTTTTGAAATAAAGAAACTCTTCTTCTCTTAGGCTTTTTTTCTCCTTATATAGTTATAACTACTTAGGAACATAAGAACTTACAAATTTCATGCTGGTTCAGACTGGAAGTTCATCAAGCTCAACATCCAACAATGGTCAATCTGGGTAACTTCAAAGTAACCAGCAGATCCTAATGGGGAGATCCCATCCCTGTTGTTTCCCCATCAGGCTTAAAATCTTATTTAAAAACTCTACAAACATGAGCCATTAACAGAAAACAAATTGTGGCTATTAATATCACTGCCTCAAAAATCAGATAAGTGCCGAAATGTATATAGGAAGAGGATGAGGATCAAGTAACCTCCACATCTGTAGAGGGTCTATGTCTGTTAATTATAATTCAAGATTAGCATTTGAACATAGTGGTTGCATTGTGACTTTTATGCATGAGCCGGACTTCTGTGCAATTGACGCATCTCCACTCCCATCACAACTGCTGCATCTTCACACACCCCCAGTATTACTACATTTTGCAGCTCCTATCACTAGCAGTGATGTGCAGGAGTAAAAAAAATGTGTTTAATTTTTCAGTTCATTTTCAGGAGGTTTTTCTCCCTATGAATTTTGTTTTGTTTGATATTTAATTTGCTTCTTTCATTTTAAAAAACCGAACCAAACATTTAAAAAAATCCAAAAAGGAAAAAAAAAGGAAATGTGGCCTCTCAAGGTCTACTATACTCACCACCCATCCCTCCCACCTGGAAAAATGTTGGGGCCCGAATCTTCCCAGCCCCCCACTTTCCCAGTCTGGTGGGGATCCACTGGCGAGAACTAGGCCCAGGCTGAAGCCTTGGCCTTGTGTAGACCAAAGTCATAGTAGGCTGCAGTGACCTCGGCCTAAGCTCTACATAAACCAAGGTTTGGAGGCCAGTCTTCGTGGCTGGGAGCCGCTAAAGAAGCCTGCCACCTCTCTACCTTCAGGGCAGGGCTGCCCCACTGCCTGCCTGGTTCCTTGGATTTTCCACGTGGCCGGGAGGATGCCACCAGCTTCCAGCTCTTCTCTCCAGCTTCCTAGGGCGCGGGCGCATGCCTCTCTGCTCCTCTTCAAGGGCCAGCCAGGTGTGGCCCCTGCTGACCCCTCCCTGGGCATTGTCCTCATCAGCCCTACAAAAGGGCTCAGCGTCCAGTCTATCTTGGCCTTCGTAAGGAGTTGGTCACTCCTGGGATCCTGCTATCCTTCACTCCAGGAGTCGTCCCTGTTCCAGCACTTCTGCAAAGTCCTGTGTTCCTTATTCTCTGTCGGAGCTCCTCGTCCAGTCCTAATGTCTGCCTGCTGTTCCAGTCTTAATGTCTGCCTGCTGTACCAGCCCTGATGTTTGCCTGTTCATGTTCCTGCCCTAAGGTCTGTCTTCCAATCTGGTATCCGTGTTCCAGGCCAGATGATGCAAGCCTTGTACCTTGTTCCTGAATTCGCCTGAAAGCTAGTATCTCGTTTCTGTGTCTTCAAAATGTCCTGGTACCTCGCGGCAAGCCATGTCGTAGTCCGTGACCAGCCCCACGGGTGGGCTGAGTAGGGCGCTTCGTGATGCAAGCCATGTACCTCGTTTCTGAGCCTCCAAGAAGCCCTTACCTAGTTCCTGAACCTTCTGAAAGCCTGGTATCCTGCGGCAGCCCATGTCGTGGTCCGTGACCAGCCCCACGGGTGGGCTGTGTAGGGCGCTTCATGTTGCCAGTCTCGTACCTCGCCCTTGAGTCTCCTGCATGCATCATACCTCGTTCCTGAGCACGTCTGTGCCTGAGTCCACGTCTCTACTTCCAGTACCTCGTTCCTGAGTATACGGCTGCACTTCCAGTACCTCGTTCCTGAGTCTACGTCTCTACTTCCAGTACCTCATTACTGAGTCTACGTCTCTACTTCCAGTACCTCATTCCTGAGTCTATGTCTGCACTTCCAGTACCTTGTTTCTGAGTCTACGTCTCTACTTCCAGTACCTCGTTCCTGAGTCTACGGCTGCACTTCCAGTACCTCGTTCCTGAGTCCTCGTCTCTGCCTGAGTCTACCTCGTTTCTGAGTCTCGTCTGCATCCATGTTCCAGTCTTCGCTGCCCTGGCCTCCATCTGGCCTGCCGCTTCGTGCCGTACCCTGCGGCAGGTCCGAAAGGGCTGGGAATGGTCGGAGGACTGTTCACAAGACCAACATTGCGTTGTTGGGTCTTCCGAAGCGTGCAGGTCCGGAGGAGGGCCTGTCTTCCAGTCACCACTCCAGCCTTGCTCCCGTCCAGCCCATGCTTGGGCATGCCACGCCTCCCGCGGCACTTCTTCAGAGTTCCTCTGGGGTCGAGCCATGGCTCAAGGACACACATCTCCCAGGAGTGGGATCGCTCTCCTAGCGCTCCACAACAGGTCCATCAATAATATAAAGGAGACAAATAAATTATTGTATTTGTCAAACGAAACAATGAAATAAGTGAAAGTAATTTAGCAATTCTAGAGGTCCATCAATAATATAAAGGAGACAAATAAATTATTGTATTTGTCAAATGAAACAATGAAATAAGTGAAAGTAATTTAGCAATTCTAGAGGTCCATCAATAATATAAAGGAGACAAATAAATTGTGTTTGTCAAATGAACAATGATAAAAGTGAAAGTAATTTAGCAATTCTAGAGTCCATCAATAATATAAAGGAGACAAATAAATTGTGTTTGTCAAATGAACAATGATAAAAGTGAAAGTAATTTAGCAATTCTAGAGTCCATCAATAATACAAAGGAGACAAATAAATTATTGTGTTTGTCAAATGAAACAAAGAATTAAGTGAAAGTAATTTAGCAATTCTAGAGGTCCATCAATAATATAAAGGAGACAAATAAATTGTGTTTGTCAAATGAACAATGATAAAAGTGAAAGTAATTTAGCAATTCTAGAGTCCATCAATAATACAAAGGAGACAAATAAATTATTGTGTTTGTCAAATGAAACAATGAATTAAGTGAAAGTAATTTAGCAATTCTAGAGGTCCATCAATAATATAAAGGAGACAAATAAATTATTGCGTTGGTCAAATGAAACAATGATATAAGTGAAAGTAACTTAGCTTTTGTTTCCTATGCAAACTCTTAAGATAGGAAAAGCGTCCCTGCTGAGGAAAACATCCTAAGGAAAGGAATAGGCCTAGCATATAGCAGCTCAGAGTCAGTGAGGCCTGGCCTTCTGAGATCCGAAGTATTAATAACTATATAGGAAATGTATTAAGTTAGTCCAATAAAAGGGCACCACTGTATTATTTTCTTTTTGTGTGTTTATTTGTTAACTTTTATTTTCATGAGATCTCTAGTGAAAGTGAACCAGAATGAAAAATAATTGACTTATACCACCAACATTGGAAAGCTGTCAAGGAGGAGATTTAAGGGAAAAGACAGGAAGGTGCAAGCTAGAAGTGATATTTTGTTAGTGGTGGGTGGAAGCTCTGAACAGCCTTGACCTGGCAGCATGCTAGAACAAGAGGCCAGAGCGGTTCTGCCCTTGAGCCATGAAACGGCTCAAGCAATTGAAAGTGAGCAAGCCAGAATAGCTTGCTGGCAGTCTGGAGCTTGGCCCATTCCTCGGGACTGGAAGAAGAGGCTTGGGAGCTCTTGAATGCAGAAGTGAGTGTGCTTGTGCCTGTTGATGTGAAGCGATGAAGCATTGTGTGACTGGATAACCTCACCTGGACTGGATTTGTACTGTTATTACGGTATTTGAATCTGCTAAGTTGTTAAACCTGATTGAACCTGACACTACGGTTTGCTCACCTCGAGGGTTGAGAAACGGCATTGTCTCTGTTTAGCCAGCACATAACTCTTTGTGCTTTCTCGTAAGAGCCTACTGAAATAAAACCCTGCCTGGAAACCTAAGGCGAGGGTGCCTTATACCTGCCTGGCACATGCTTTATACTAAGGGGACTTTCAAGAGGTAGAAAGAGGACAAAGGATCAATGACTTGGCCTGGAAGAAAGGAAGTATAGCACTCAAGGAGAGAAAGAGCTGGAAACTGCAGTGTCTTAAGGAAAGAGGTACGGGAAGGTGGTTTAGTAAACAACTGCAGTTCTAGTGTCTCGTAATGGATGACCATGAGGCCTGAGCTGAGAAAAGGGTTAAATGACATGGAGAACTAGGAGCTGCTGAAAATCCCCAGAAGGTGGACTTCTAGGAAAGACTTGGAGCGAAGTAATAATGCCGCCATATTTATTTATTTATCATCATACATGACTTCAAGGCGGTTTACATGCTGTGAATCAAAATACTCAATACATAAAGAGATCAGTATTCAGCCACAGGCTATCTGGGGATGTTATCTGGAGAAACAATGCTGGATAACTTTAACTGAATATTCAGCAGCAATGCCCTGCTGTTGAATACAAACCAAGTTGTCTGGATTAAGTTTATCTGGATAACATTAGGACTGGTCTGTGGCACAACTACACATACAGATGGCTTACCTAGATAATGCTGAATAACTAAGTTACACGGATAAATGAATCCCAGTCTGGAACACCCTTGGAATTCCTCCAATTTATCTTGGAAAGTTTTATCCGACTTAAAACTTATCCAGATAAATCAGTCATGTTTGGCACAGACGGAAAATTCAAATCTTGTGGTTTGCCTGGCTAGATGTCAAATATAGCTTTACAAGCCATTTGGATATGGAGCTCAAAATAAATGGACAGTGCCCATTTCCTACACAATAAACATATCAATAAACCTCTAATAGCCCATTGATCAGCCACAACAAATAGTCTATATGTCAACAGGGTCGGAGATAAGAGATGACAGAACTTTTGGGTGAAAATGGATATTTTATAATGTTTTGATTTATGTGTTAAAGGCCATGTATGTTTTATTATGTATGTAATTTTTGTCAACTGCTACAAAATGTATGATGTAAGCGGGTTACAAATTTTAATAAATTGGAAATTTCTGAAGAGGACATCAGAAAGTCCTTTCTTCATGTGAGCCTGTAGTTAATCTCAGATAATAGAAATCGACAGGCACATTCCCAGTAGCCCTGAGTCTTGTCTGCCTATGTTCTGCAGCTGAAGAAAAGTTATTTTCTCTGCAATATGGTGCTGAGCACGGAAAGTCGCTCCTCGTCAGCATTCTTTTCCCACAGGGCCTAAGGATTATAGCAGAATAAGTATTTGTACAAACCTGCAAAGGCATTGTTCAGCTTATCTGGCTTTCAGGGCTGGCTGTTTTGAAATGCTGTTTTAATAGACCAGCTACATTTTCAAGTATTTAACTTGAAAATCAAACCTGCTTCCAAACCTAGAGGGCAAGGTCGAGGAGAAGCCTATTACCGCGAGTATCCAGTAATTGCCGCCGTGCCATCCTTCAGAATTTAGAAACCGACAGAAGATAGGGTCCCTTGGCAATTCCATCACTCTCGTCCGCCAGATTAACAGCAGTAAGATAAAAAGCAATATCCTTAGCAGCCCCTAAAATTAGGAATATGCTACCAGTGGAACTAAGGTTGGAATCCAGACAGAGTTCAAAAAACTTCAAAAAACTTGGCTATTCAAACAAGCCTATGGTGAGAATAACACCTAATAATGTGGTAAAGAAGCAATATATGAGTGATGGGGAACCCGTCTTTTGGTACCTGCATGATTTGTTGTTAGAAATTTTATAAGGTACTCGCTATTGTTAATCACTATTGTTTTATGTATGATGTGATATTTTTGTTTTTAAAGAGTGTAAACCGATGTGAAGGTTAGGTCCGTACACCGGTATGGGAAAAATAGTTAAATAAATAAATGTCTGGTCGCTAAGTCAATAGGAGATGCCTGCCACTACGTCTTAGTAAAACTGGAGGGAGGAGAGGAAAGGAATATATGTCATGCCTTGTCTTGCACAAGCATGCCGTGTCTGATTAATCTCCTTGCTGCAGCCTTTTCTCAGGAGTCAGTCAGAAGAGAATGACAGAGCACTTGGCATGCCTCAGATGCATTTCAGGGGCTGGAAGAGGATAAAGAGATGGAATGCAAATTATCCCTAGTTTAAACCCTCAATTGTGACTCCCCAATATAATGTACTGATGAAAGGGCTGTCAGCAGGCTATGGAGGCTCCTAGCCCATTTTCCAATTCAGGGTTTTCTTCTGGAAATGAGTCGCTTGCAGCTAGTGCATCCCCCAGTTCATCACTAAGCAGGCCAGGAGACGTCTCTGACTTCAAGTGACATCTCCTTACCCAGTAGCAGGCTGAGATTTTTTTTATATATTTAAAATATTTCTATTCCACCCATTGCAGAATTACTGTATTGACAGTCAAGGAAGGGCTACTGGACCATCTCATCACCAAAGCAGTGCGGGATCAGTCCTGGGTAATGCACATCACTATAGAGCTGGACATAGAATTGGTCAGGCTTCCCAAGTTGAGTGTATGGTGTGGTGAAAGGTGAGAGCTTTGTTCGGTCTGCACTATCTGAATGTGCCAGTCTATGTTATGCACTGGGAGAAATGGCTTTGGGAGCAATAAGGCTTGGGGGCCTGTCACATCCTGCTGCCTCCTGATACATCCCCGTCATCAACAGTGGTGTCTGTCACATCCTCATCAACACTGGGGTTTGACTCCTCCTCCTACCTTCTGACATGTCCCCAACAACAATACTGAGGCCTGACACTACAGGGGTCTGACAACACATCCAGAAGCAGCTTTACACTACCATACCCCAATACCAAGGTCTGGTAGGACATCCAGCAGAAGTATTAAATTGCCAGACACCTCACAAAACCACAGGGGTATGAATCATCCTTGTTCTGCCTACCAGGTTACAGACCCCTCCGCAGAGTCTTGATGCCACCAAGTTCCTCTCCCTGTCATATTCCAAGCACCACCACAGGGTCATGACGCCACTAAATTCCTCTGCTTGCTTATCCCCAAACACCATCACAAGGTCATGACTCCCGTGAGTTCCTCTGCCTCCTTTTCCCAAATGCCAGCACAAGGCATGACTCTTCTGAGATCCTCTACTCATTTTCTCCATAAACCACCATTAAATTTGTTATACACCGCTGGACGTGATGATATGAGATTGTATGAAACCTTCCTCTTCTTTCCCCCCAATTTTTTTTGGATTAAAATCTGATCCTGAATTTTTTTTCAATTAAGTATTGAGAGATATTTTTCCTCTTGAAGGTGCTAAAAGAACATATACATAATTTAATAGAGGTGATATCTTGTTCATTAGTTTACATCATTTTCTTAAAGCATATGGAAATATGACCAAATTGGAAATTCTGAAAGGGGCAATGTCAACAGGAATCTATCAATAGGATGATCCAAATGCAGTGTCTGTTACTAGCTGATCGTTCTCATAGCAAGTCATATGGTGAATGGTGCATTATGGTGCCTGCTAGTTAAAATAAATTAAAAGAATGCAGTTACACATTGGAATGGCCTTCATATGGCTCACATGTTACCCCAAGATTTTCTGGTAAAAGCAGGGAATACAAAAAGAAACGTAAAACTCCAAGATTAGAAGCAGAAAATACGAACCTTTTTAGCAGCACCACTGCTCATTCTATATCAGCTAATACTAAAATACCTACTATTAATGTGCAAAAGCTAATTGTAGAGCATGTGGCTACAACTCAAAATGTTAATCCTTAAGTATATGTTGCTGCAGAGCAGTATAACCAGCCACTTCAAGTTTAAGGGACGCATTCAGTTCTTTTAAAGATTTACTGTCCGATTGCAAAATCCCTGCTCAGGTATCCAGTTCATTTAAACAATGAACAAAAGGATTTATTTGAACAGATATGTTATTATTCAGAGTCTTAATTGCCTCGTAAATTGTTTCAAGAGAAAATGTAGCAGGTCTTACCAAAGTTAAGGGTTGTAAAGTTGTATTCTTCTCTAAATCAGTGATCTTCTCCCCTCTCTGCCGCATTGCTTCTTTCCCAGCCAACTGCCTGTCAATACCGCAAGTGTAGAGCAGTTCCAGAGTGGCTTCAGCTAGGCTCGCAGTCTCAGCACGCGACTCGTCGATCAGCCAGCATCAGCTGTCATCGCTCATCTGGCATCAATGTCTGGGCAGGATTCGAGGGTGCAATCCTCCAGGGACAGAGATAACAACGTATCAGGGAAAGGTTCGAGTAGAGCTTCTTCTCCAGACCTCTCCAGTGACTCCACTCACGGGGTAGAAATTCCATGTCTCACATAGGGATCCATAGTCTGATAGCAGGCCCTGGGGAGGAGGCAACTGGGACTGCCTGTTCCCTGGCCCTCCACTTGTGGGCAGAAAGAGGCATATTCACTTAGAAAAAAAAGTAGGTAAGAGAGAGCCTTGTCTGTGGCTTGCTAGTGCAGCCATCTTGGATCCTCCTAAAGAAAACCAATATTTTTCATCTTGAGTGGAACAGCTTGAAAATCAAGTCAGTGAGAAAAACCTTTAGTCTGGTCTTTATATATTATGAATGGAAATGTATTCCTTTCTTTCCTACAGTTATATTAGGACCCTCCTTATTGAGCTCCTAGAATGTAATGATTCAGGAGAAATTTTTTTTCTTATATTTCCTTTATAATGATGTTACTTTTACTGTGCGTTTTCACTGTCTCATTGTTTACCGATTCAAGTTTATCCTTGATGTATATTTTAAAATGAATAAATAAGGAATAAAAAAACAAAAATACAAAAGAATCAAAGTGTTAATTCTTTAAATACTGTTTCTTACAAGCTCATAGTTTTTGTGACATAGACACTAGGCCTACTGGGGAGGTTGATTTTGGAAAATGCAGATCCAACAGATCTCTAGTGGTACAAAGAGAAAAGTGATGGAAAATCTTTTGCTACCAGCATTAAATGCTGCCTTAGATCTGGGTGTTAATGAGCTGAAAAGCTCATATGGAGCTGTGCTAGATGCACAGTTTCTGTAGGCACAGTTTATGGTCAGCCCACCAGCTACAGAGGAGAAACCTCTTGGTATTTGATTAGATTACTCTCCTATCTCAGGAAACTCATAGACAGAGAGTTTAATAAATCTAAATCAGGAACAATGGATAGTACAACAATTCACAAGCAGAAGGAATAAAATTATGATCATTCAGCTGAGACTGCAGGATTATTTGCATAAGCGTCAAGGAAAAAGGATCTTTCATTCAGTATTGCTATTAAAGGAACTGTTATTCAGTATTATGATTTGGGAAGAAGGGAAATTTGCTAGGGAGAAAAGAAAATTAACTGATGGTAAGCAAGGACCAACTACCATAGCCAAATGTTCAAAGCATGGTCTACTACAGTATTCTTTCCGAATCAGTGCTAGATAAGAACATAAGAACATAAAAAATTGCCATGCTGGGTCAGACCAAGGGTCCATCAAGCCCAGCATCCTGTTTCCAACAGAGGCCAAACCAGGCCACAAGAACCTGGCAGGATCCCAAACACTAAGAAGAACCATGTTACTGATGCAATTAATAGCAGAGGCTATTCCCTAAGTAAACTTGATTAATAGCAGTTAATGGACTTCTCCTCCAAGAACTTATCCAATCCTTTTTTAAACACAGCTATACTAACTGCACTAACCACATCCTCTGGCAACAAATTCCAGAGCTTTATTGTGCGTTGAGATAGATCAATTAAACCAGTAGCTTCCTGAATTGGGGACAGAAAGCTCGAGGAGTGCTCAAATGTTTGGTAGCTGGGTTTCAATGTGAAGAAGGATTGTTTATTACAGGAATTTCAGGAGTATCGTTTCTGCATGGGGGTAGCCTGCACGGAATGACAGTTACAACCCTAAACATTTTGCTGGGCAGACTGGATGGACCTTTTGGGTCTTTATCTGCCATCATTTAATGAGTTACTATGGTGCTAACTTACACAAACCTGGAAATAAAATTGCCACTTAATGAGCCCACTGGTGATAACATTACTTTCTTTAAAAAAAATGATCACACCTGTATTTTTGCTCGTTTTCCCCCTCCAATTCTGACTGACTCTGCCACCAGGTACCTTCAGGAAGCTGCTTATGGAATACGCCTCTCTTTTAGGGTCCAGCAGAGGTCAAAACAGCAATATGTAAGGGAGAAATAGTTCCTAATGCTTGACATGTGAAAAAAAATTGAAACTGTGAAAGCAATTAACTATGGGACCAATGCATTAAACTGCATTAACTTCATCCATGAACACATGTAAATGCAGTACATATGTGTATATAATGGTCGATATTAATAATATATAAATGAGGCAGACTGTAAAATGCATGTGTAAAGGTTCACGTCAGTGTGGTCAGAAATGCAAAATCTTAACCACACCCCACTGATGTATAATTAATTATTTTGTGTTAATGTATCTGTGTTACTTTGTGAGTGTTTTAATGTGCATAAGTTTTTCTGTGCTAATAGGTAATGAGTTATTTTGCATACTTTTTCATTTTGTTACGTCAGTAGAATAAATTCTGCATTAACACTAAGGCAAACTAGTGTAGCCCCCGTCCTGGTCAGCTCTGGCATGGGGGATGAGGGCACACTGGGAGACTCACTGTCCAGGCAAAGCCCTATGACCTCCTGCACAGAGAGGTGGGAGAAAGACTTCCATGAATATGAGAGACTGAGATTTTCCTGCACTGGGGTTCCTCCTCCAGCCAAATATTACCACGTTGACACTCAAATTGTTGTTCAAACATAAAGGCTTTACTGCAGTTGGTGAGCAGATAACATAAATTCTAAAGAAGTGGACTTAGTCTCTGGTCGTAAAAGTCAGCCTAGTTCTAAGCAGTCAGCTCACTTCCTCCCTGGGAGCTCTCCAGTGCCTGATGGATATGGTGGTGTCTTCCTCCTTCCTCTTAGATGAACTTTTGGTTGAATAGGACTCTCTCAGATTTCTTTTCCAAATGTTGTGGCAGATTATTTTTCACTTCAAATTGCCCCTGCAAATGACTGTTCTCAGTTAACCCTTTTCTCAACCTCTGTTCTGGGAAAATTGAGATATTTCTCCTAACCTCTTATTCCAAGCTTCTCTGACCAGTCAGGTCTTTGGACCCAAGCACATCCTCTGGTTCAGGATGCTCCTTTGGTGGAATCTCCTTTTCCTAGGCCTGTCCTGTGGAGGGACCCAGGCCCAGTGGTGCTCCTCTGTGAAAAGACAAGCAAACTGGACTCCACCTGGAACCCTCCGCTCCCCAAGATCCTGCTGTGACTCCAGAAATCCACTCTCAGCTCCCATATGACATGGGTACAGGAGTTTTATTAACGGAAATGACCCCTCCTAATGAGGAGTATTACACCTACCTGACACTACACTGACCTCACAAACAGGGGCTAGATCTGCTTGAGACTCCTGACACATACTAAGGGCATTCAGACCAGCTAAGCTCATATCAGCATGGGGCAACACTGCTAGTAAGGGGCTTAATTTAACACCACCCTTTCACTAGATTGTGTATCTCAACAGCACTGTTAAGATGTGTTAAATGCCAGTAATGCATTAATGCTTAGGTTACCCTTTAGCCCAGGGCTTCCCAAACCTGTCCTGGGGACCCCACAACCAGTCAGCTTTTCAGGATATACACAATAAATGTGCATACCATGGAGACTCAGTATATGCAAATTTATCTCATGCATATTCATTGTGGATATCCTGAAAACCCAACTGGCTGAGGGGTCCCCAGGACAGGTTTGGGAAGCCCTGCTTTAGCATATTAGGTCCTAAATAATGTTCATTGCTCAGCAACTTGAAGGGGCAGCTCGGCATATAAGGAGTTAAGTCTTTGGTTAGCTATGCAGACGTGAAAGCAAAAGAATCCGCTCTGGAATTCTGCAAACGTCAGCCCTAAAGTCAGAATCACAAATCTCAGGCTCTGGTTCGAGGAAAATCAGAATTCTTCCCTGCTAACTATTACATAACTATGATCATAAAAAGGAATGGAAATATATGCCTGGGTTCTTTCAGAGACACATCGTTAGCTGGCTGGAGAAGAGACAAGAATTAAAAACCAAACAAACCAGATGCAAGCTGAATAGAAAGGAAGTGAATGGAGTCTAGGTCTGGAGCTGATTAAAAGAGGGGTGGTACCAGGGAATAGGGGATATGGTTGAACTGGTGGCCTGAAAAATCAGGAAATGACCGATGCAATTATTTATAATGTCCCTTTAATGACAATGTGATGAGCCAGCTTGATGCTGACTGTGCAAGAAACATATTTTAGCATGAGAAGAAATGAAAGCCTAAGAGTATAATAATCGGTGAGCAGCTTTCTCTCCCTTCCCACCTCCGCTTGGACAGATCCTGGTCAGCTTAACAAGTTTAACCAACTCATTATTTTAGCACAAGTTTTATTGCATCGACCCCTAAACAGGAAAAGTCTCTTAACTGGCCATAAGTGTCAGTACCCAATGACAAGAGGTGAAATAGTGGGATACATTCGTTAGGGTTTGTGTGTGTCTGAGATAATAAGCAAGCCAGAGGGAGTTAATTCTAGTGTCTTTCCCCGCCACCCATCCCTAGCTCAACCATTGATTTTTAGGTGAGACACTTTCTCATTAAACATCAGTCAGGCTCTTATCTAAATCATACTATTGCACCAGCCCTTATTCAGAGTTTAATGATCACCTTGTAGGTCACTAGCAGATTCATTAGTGAATACATCTATAAATTTAAAGTACTGTAATTCCAACTTCCTTAGCAACCTAAACTCAACTAGGAACTCAAAAAAATTAAGATGCATGTCTAAATTGGCTTTAACATGCTATGGAAAACATTTTCCATGCCTGCAGTACTAAACATGGATGTTAACACAAAACAGTGTAACACACATGTTAGCTGTGGCCAGTTCCTTTGGGGATTTTATTTTCAACCAAACCTGATGAACACAAAATAGCTCCCTCCCAAACCCCCCTCCCCACCCCTGAGCACTATCTCTTTCAACATAGAAATAAACCCACCTCCAATCCCCTCGATGAAAGGCAACTCCCAACCTGTGAGGTATCCCTGCAGCACATAGCAAACAACCCTCCACATTAGTAAATGTCTGTTGTAGTGAAGCAACCCTAAGGGTATCATTTGCCAGCACCTGCAGTGTGGGTAGGAGGGCGGGGACATTGCTCCTGCTCATGAATATTCTCTCCCTTTGGACTGGTAAGAGCTGTTCCTGGAGGGGTGGATGGGGAACTGCTAAACAATTGGAGGGTGCACTTCTGGTAGTGGGAATGGGGGGGGGGGGGATAATTTGCATGGAGGCAGAGGGGGAAGCTTTTTTGGGGTGGATTTCTGATATTTGCCCTGGGGATACTTTTAAGGGGAGGGAGGATGCCCCTTACAGAGATTCCTGTTGTGCAGGGGAGAAGAAATTCTTTCTTGGGGACCAAATTCTGTTCCCTCAAGCTAACTGGACAAGAATGAAAAGGCTAGATATCTCGGTGGATTTCATGCTTACAGCAAGGACACTAAAAATTAACCCCTGTCCAGGGCTGGTGTTACATTTGTGCATTTTTCTGGGCCCATGGGAAATAGCCAAAGCAGACGTCATATCATGCTATTTTTCCATAGTCTCGGTAAAGCCTCATTTGCATATGATACACGCTCATTTACATGCAGATGCTAAGCTTTCCAAGACACAATTTAATGACACAATCCAAGGACACAACCCAAGGACTCCTCAAAACATTCAGCCATTAATCATGCCATTTGTACATAACTTGTAATGTGACTTGTATATCGTTTAACCATTTATTCTTTCCTTTTTCTTCCTCTTCACCAAGTTCTGCCACCCTTGTTAATTGTAACTGTACTTTCGGTCACCTGAGTTCTAGTTTGATGTATTTAATGCACTCCCGTTTCATGTAAACCAGCAAGATATGTTCTCGTGATTGCCGGTATATAAAAACCTTAAATAAATAAATAAAATAAATAAATAAATTTTAGACACGAATGTGATGGGAGTCCATCTTAATATGCATATTAAAAGGTAGATTTTAAAAGCGTTGCTTGCGCAAAAATGGCCACATGCATGCATATGCGGGCCGTGCCCGAGCAACACGAATTTTAAGAAGCCGCAAAGTATGTGCGTATATACTTATGTATGAGAGAAGAAGAAGGGGGTGGGACATGAGCATTCCAGGCTGGGGCTAAGACTTACATGTGTAACTCCGAATTTTATAAAAGCTGGCCATGGCGCGCATCCACGTGATATCCGCAATACTGCAGGTCTAGAGATCTCAAGTTTTAGGGTTTTCAGGATAGCATGAAGGATTGGGGTCAAGTGGGGGGCTTGCAGGATGAAGAACCAGAGGGGTCTTGAAGACCTCAATATCAACTGGACGAATTGGAAAAACTGTTTTTTTTTCCCTCGTGCGAGCATGTTTTAAAATCTGCCTGCATCTGCGCGTAAAAGCCGCTAAAGCCCTAGTGGAAATATGAATGGGACATTTACTCAAGCCTCCTCTTAAGATTACGCACACACTTACATGCAGCAGAGAGATTTTGAATGATACACACATACTTGCGTGCACAATATAAAACTGCAGCATATCTCCGCTCGCACACAGATATGCGCGTTTATGGGTGCACGTGAGTTCCTCTTGAAATTGACCTGTTAGGTTTTACAGCATAGCATGATATTCTTGCCTGTGCAAAACAGCTTTAGCGAAAGGCTACAAAAATGGTAGCAGGCCTGTTTAATATTTGATTGTATACTCTCCTCTTTACATTGTTGGTCTATATATATTGCAACCTTTTCTATGTAACCCACCCTACCCTAAGAAAAGGTGGAATATAAAATTAATAAAAATAGTAAATATATGTTAAACTTTATTGTAAAGGCCTATATATTTCTATTGAAAATTGGTATATTATTCTTTGTCAGTTAGAAAGTTTAGGAAAAGTACATTGTTACATAGCAAAGATGAAGGAATACTAGAAGTGTAGGGAGTCCAATCTTATAGTTCTCCAACAGTTATCGCTGCTTATTTACAAGAAGATATGGAGAGAATTATAAGTTAACTATGCTGGACAAATGTCTTTATTTAGTCTAAAAACTATAAAAATACCAGGCAGCAAAGAGGACTACAAGCCCAAGTAACTTAAGCAGCATTGGCACGGATGACTGACTAGAATGGGTTGTTAGAACACGTGTTCTTGTTGGTTTCAAAATTCGGTCCCACTGGGTAAGAATGGCTTGTCTGGCTCCGCTCCACTTCCCTGGTCCGGTTAAGCGGTACTGATACGGTGTGCAAGGGCCAAAGAAGACTTCTTTAGCCAACTTTGGATCCATGAGAAAGAGGTTCAGAATGTTGGGTTTGACACCTACCACTGTGGCCAATTCATCCATATAGTCCACGTAATCTACTTGTATAGTGTGGCGATTACTTGTTACATAGCTGAAAGCAGAAGAAAACACCAGATGCTATCACACCAGGCTTGTGATCCTGAAGGCAAAGTATACAGAATTTACTCTTGGTGTTCTCATTTTCTTGTACATGTACAACACCATGGTTTCTCTTGACTTCAAAGTCCATGCATTGACAGTCCACCGTCAGATGCGTTGACATAAAAACTGCCAGCAAGAACAGCAAGCAGCTGCCAGTGGGTTGTCAATAAGCTGCATACTGGTTATACCTCTGCCAATAGGTTTTAGTATAATTATGAATGTGTTATGAGCATATTACAAAGCCTAACGTCATCTTTCTACATCAAAATCCTCACTTTTAATATGATAATGATCGGTCAGTGTAATGGTAAAATATCAAAATATTTCCAAATATGCAGCACAAAATGCTCTTCTGCAATAGGAAACTGCTCATTTGCAGAGAAGGGCAGAAATATTATAGGGAAGGCACTGAATTTGAAAATTTTAGAATTTCTGATCTCAGAGAAGGCCTTTGTCAGCTGGAAACTGAGAGGTCAATATTCAAAGGGGTCTAACAGGTGAAATATGATAGAATATGCTAAATGAAGGCCTTTGAAAACTGACCTGGGTTAACTAAATTTAGCTCCTAACTTTCACAACGTACCTAACTTTAGCTGGCCAAGTTCTGGGTAGGTCTGGGAGTAGGGTTAAAGTGAGGGAAGAATTTAGGTAGCCAATACTGATTTTCAGCTCTACGGCCCAACTTGACTGGCCAAATCGAGATGCTCTATAGCAGACTTAAATGTGGCAGGCCAAACCCTCCCTGGCAGCCGTAATCTCATTTGCAGCCTACTTCCAACAAGTCCAAAATTCCCTCACAGCGTGATCCCCCTCCCAGCCCACCTCTCTGCCAGCACACCCAGACCTTAACAAATTACTCATTAGGGCATCCTGATATACCTGGGATGCTTC
The DNA here is from genome assembly GCF_901001135.1 of Rhinatrema bivittatum. Classification (NCBI taxonomy): domain Eukaryota; kingdom Metazoa; phylum Chordata; class Amphibia; order Gymnophiona; family Rhinatrematidae; genus Rhinatrema; species Rhinatrema bivittatum. Next base: position 25,632,236 of record NC_042624.1, on the reverse strand, counting down.
TTACAGGACCGTGTGGCCCAATAAGAACCCGCCACCACAATGAGCCAGACCCCCACTCACCCTCCACTACCTCTCGAGGTGGTAAAACCTAAAAACGTTTAAAACATAGAAAAATTACTCACCCCCTTCCGAAACCCCTCCCCCCACATTTCCCTAGGAGCAGGCCTTCCAGCCCCCACTCCCAACATACATCATAATCCCTGGGGTCTTTTTTTTTTTTAACTCCTGATGCAGTAAGCTCTAGGTATGCTAAGGTATCAGGAGTTAAAAAAATGCACAGAAATTGGAAAATGTGCACCCAGAAAAGGCTTAGCATGCAAAAAAACCCACCATTTGTGCACCTAACGCTTATTTTCTGAGCAGAAAACATGCTTTTTGTACACAAACCGTATTTCCTGCACATAAAATAACTAGAACGGGCCCTGGCAGCAGAACTCCAGCATCCACCCATAGACTATCGTTACCTCTTGAAACTTTAATCTACCTCAGTCTAGGAGTAAAATTGCCAGCGCACTTCTTTGCATTAGTTTATTGCTTTCGTTTGCATGGAATCTCCATGTGCGGGCGCTGACTTAACCCCAAGTTGTTGTGTACAGATATTTTTGTGCAGGAAACTCCTTGAGGAATCGGCAGTAAAGTTTGCGCACAGGATAACCGCAAGCACAGGCAAGGGTTAAACTATGCACTCTTCCGAACGCCTCTTATTGCATTGGCCTTTTACTTAGTGCCTGAATTTCAGGACTAATCAGCTAGGTTTAGCCTGGAAACCCTCTGCAGGAAGTCTGGCTGGTCCCATTTTGACTGGCTAAAAATAGCTCTTCTTACCTGACCAGCCGTGTCTCTGAATATTTTACCTTTGACTCACAGATGGTCATTATTAGTCACTTAGAAGGCTTGGAGTCATTCAAGTATGCAACAAGACACTCTGATCACTTTGAAAATGGAAGTAAACAAATCACATGAAATAAATAAGTCAAGAATGACTCCAGAAAACGTGGCCACCTGAAGGATTCTAGGGCTCTGGGTTAGAAGCAGAATTTCCTACCGTTTCTGCATCACTTTCTTCTTCCATGCGATGTCAGACTTCATGTTGCTTGCTGGAGGTAGCTGGTTCACTCCTAGAGAAGAAAACCTAGCGTTTTAAGTAGGTCTAGGAAGGACTAGATGTCTGTTTTCTGGAGCACGTTTGTCCTGACGTCTAACAGTTAACATGCGTCTGGTACAGACCCCTTCGCAAACCCATCAATACAATCCAGCTGGTTTTCCTCAGGCTCCAAAGTGGAAACGAAAACAGAAACAGAGCAAATAATTTGGAAATGACCAATGAAAGCAAAATTTGCAATGGGTTGGATTTTCAGAAACCCTCTCAGTGGATCGGATGGCCAGGTCATTGTACACAGTTACAGTATCTTTATCCTCAATTTCAGCTGCATCTAGCCAGCTTGGTACCTGAGTCCCTAAGGGTTTTTCCCATAGACACAAAATGGGAGAAGAGCCTTAACGAATCTGTCCTTTGGTTTGCAACTGAGCATCCAGCTGAAGCCAATTTCCCCAGCTGGATCTAGGACAGCCATGTGTGCATCCACAATTGTGCAATCACATTTTCCAGTTAGCACCGAAAATCCATGCTGACCAGTTAACATATTGCCCCGACAGCACCTTTGGTGCTACCTCTGTTTTGACCAGCTACATCTTTGGGCCTCTCTAATTTTGTCGCATAAAGTGGGTGCCGCTTTGTATTAGAAAGGTCCATTGTGTTTGGAGGTGAGACCTTGTGCCACTGGGGAGATTTAAACTTTACATTTGCCTGTGAAGGAACAGAGGTGGGAGTTCATGAGCTGACTGCTTGCAAGTTGCTGCTCATGTGGGTGTTTTCCTACTACCAGAGGAGCTGTTGATGCGGCTCACGGGTCCATCAGAGGGATGCAGAGTGCACAGCAAAATGATGCAAAAATCCATCAGGGTACCACCAAAACAGAAGAAATACTTTATGTGGTTAAAGGTAAAATCTATGTGTAAGTACCTGCAGATTTTAGCTAACATTTTCAATGCAGACTTGTGTTCATACCTTTGCTTTGAAAATGACTGGGTAATTGGCCTGTAGAAATACACTTCCCCATGGGAGGGCATGACTTGTGGACATTAATTTCCACATATACCTTTCGATTTATAAAATATGAGCCAGATTTTAAAAACTTACATGCGTAAGTCCCGGGGCTAGCCAAAGGGGCAGGGCAGGGCTAGAGACAACCGCTCACCGGCCATTTGCCACTGTGCCGGGGGTTCGCGTGCCGGCAGGGTACCTGCGCACGCTCCTGCTCAGAAGCAGGAACGAAAGGTAAGATAAGACATTTGGGGTATTTAGGATAGGGATGAGGGAGGGAGGTTAGGCTAGGGGGTTGGGAAGATTCCTCCCAGCTCGCTCCTTAATTCCCAGTCCGCGCGTGTTATAAAAACGCACATCCATGTGTGCATGCCGGGTAGCGAGCGCACATGGACGCGCGTGCGTAACTTTTGAAAATCTACCCCTCTATGTTTAAGTTCCATCTCTGCTCCCTGGAACGAATGCCTCACTGCAGTTCATGTAAAAGTGAAGCACTTTTAAATACATAGAGCTCCAGAGTATTTTGAAACAGCCATTTACGTGCACACGTCATGGATTTATGCACTTAAATGGCAATTTTCAGAGGTATAATGGCCCATCATAAAACGTGCCCAGCTGCAAGGCCGCACTGGCTTCTGGGATGCGAGTACTTTTAGCTGGATTAAGAAGAAGCATTCCTGCGTGCGTGTTTAGGCAAGGAGAGTGATACAGTGTGTGGTACGGATGTTGGGTTCAGTTTGTTGCAACTGAACTGAATTAACACGGTCCCAGATAAAATCGCAAATCTCTTTTGGTTCAGTCACTTTGATGCCAAGCAATTCTATGGGGAAGAAAAGCAATGCCTCTTTTTTTTTTACTTCATACAAGACAAAGTGGAGCCGGCTGGGCATAGGGTGAGGGAGGAGCAGGACCAATCATGTTGAAGTAATTTTCCAACCGGCCAATCCCAGCTGCATGACTTCCTCATTTTTACTAAGGAAAAAATGAAATGATGTGCACTTTAAGCCAGGAGGATCTCAACCCAGTCCTCGGGATCCACCTTGCCAATCAGGTTTTCAGGATATCCACAATGAATATGCATGAGATAGATTTACATGCAGCGCTTCCATTTTTTATTTATTTATTTTATTTGCTTTTTTTTTATACCGGTATTCAAATAATATCATATCATTGTATGCAGATCTACCTCATGCATATTCATTGTGGAAATCCTGAAAACTTGACGGGCTAGGTGTGTGACGAGGACTGGGTTGAAAACCCCTGTTTTAAGCAGCCACCCTTTTTTTCAGTCATTCCTTTGTTGGATCTCAGAGAGAGAAGGTAGAGATTCTTAAGCTCTTTGCTTCAAAGCTGAGAGTTAAAAGATAATAAAAAGCTTTAGAGGAGAAAGCTAAAGGTGTATTATTGCAGTCATTGTTTTATAGTTGTGGTTAGGAGTGAAAGTTGGAAAAAGATCTTAATCTCCAAATGGGTTTGCTTTTGCACCTATCATGAGAGGAATTAACCTCATTTGTAAACCAGGGTGCACTGTTATAATCCCAGTCTCTGAGGTGAACTCAGGACACCCACTAAGGCAGAGCTGGGCTGCAGGAAACTGAAAGGTGTCAAAAAACAAACAAGGGACAAGAGAGTGCACAGCAAGGTGAGGAAAAAAACAGACAACGTGGAACAGGACAAACTTAAGGCAAACAGAGAGAGCAGAAGGCCAGGGCAGACAGAGACCACACAAGACAAGAAGAAACCCAGAAGGAATGGGATTAATTTTCAAAGATTTAGGTGCATAAAAATTAGCATATACATGCATAAGTAGCATCTACTCACATTCATGGTATTTTATAAACCTCAAACATACGCACACATCTACACACATTCTGAGGTGGAGCCAACATTTATGCACATATGTTGCTATCTTTAAAAGACACTTATGCATGTAGATTTACCAGTTTACTTGTGTAATTGTACACCTGCTAATTATTGATATCAGACTTTTTTATTGGGTAGTATTGGCTGGGTGAAAGGTCTGGGGGAACTGGAGGGAGTTGAGGCTGAAGAAGCAGGAGATCTCAATGACTTGGAAAAGGATTGGGTGAACTGTTGGAGTAATTGGAAAACCTAGTAATTTCATTTATGTGCGCATGATTTAAAACACACCGCCTTACATGCATATATCCTGATTTACAGAAGTCTCACTTTAAAATACATGCGTGAATATTTTTAAAATAGGTAGAAAAGTGCACACTTTTAGTGCATTGAAATACTTTTAATGCACTGCATATATTCATGCGTAAGGATACATATGTGCTTATGTAGCAGGATAAAGGTGAAAGTGCAGTTGTTTACCTGTAACAGGTGTTCTCTTAGGACAGCAGGATGTTAATCCTCACATGTGGGTAACATCATAACACGGAGCCCTGTCACGGAATACTTTTATCAAAGTATCTAGAAGCTTTGACTAGCACACTGAGCATGCCCAGCATTAGAGATGTGGTTCGTTTTTCGCCCTATTTAGGAAATTTAACGAAATTTCCTAATTCGTTTCTGTTTCGGAGTATCCGAAACACGACATAAACGCCGTTATTTCGGAGCCCCCGAAACCGGAAACGAAATTTTCCCCGCGATTCGGGGGAAAATTCGTTTTCGGGTTTGCCTGGGGAGAGGGGGCACAAATTTTTTTTATTAAAACCCACCCCAAACATTTAAATTCACTATAATACACCACCCCCCGATCCCTCCCCAAGACTTACGAAGATCCCTGGTGGTCCAGCGGGGTCCCGGGGTCCATTTTCCCTCCGTGCCCTCCGTGCCCGGTGTGCTGTGCTGCAAGCCGTGCGCCTCAAAATGGTGCCGAATAGCCCGAACTACCATGTCACAGGGGCTTTCGGCACTATTGGTCAGCCCCTGTCACATGGCCATCGGCGCCATCTTGTGCTCCTATCATGTGACAGGAGCTGACCAATGGCGCCGAAAGCCTCTGTGACATAGTATGGGCAAAGGCTATCGGCGCCATTTTGGTTACTGGCAGCCGAAAACGAAATCGCTTTCGGACCCTTGCTGGACCCCCAGGGATCTTCGTAAGTCTTGGGGAGGGATCGGGGGGTGGTGTATTATAGTGAATTTAAATGTTTGGGGTGGGTTTTAATAAAAAAAAAAATTTGTGCCCCCTCTCCCCAGGCTCCTGACCCCCCCAAGGCTTGCCAATAATCCCTGGGGGTCCAGCAAGGGTCCGAAAGCGATTTCGTTTTCGGCTGCCAGTAACCAAAATGGCGCCGATAGCCTTTGCCCATACTATGTCACAGAGGCTTTCGGCGCCATTGGTCAGCCCCTGTCACATGATAGGAGCACAAGATGGCGCCGATGGCCATGTGACAGGGGCTGACCAATAGCGCCGAAAGCCCCTGTGACATGGTAGTTCGGGCTATTTGGCACCATTTTGAGGCGCACGGCTTGCAGCACAGCACACCGGGCACGGAGGGAAAATGGACCCCGGGACCCCGCTGGACCACCAGGGATCTTCGTAAGTCTTGGGGAGGGATCGGGATGGGGGGGGGGGTTGTTATATATGTACGAAAATGCTTAAAAATGTTTTTAAATGCTTGGGGTGGTTTTTTTTTTTTCGCTTCGTTACCGATTCGTTTTTCGGTCCGGTTTCGGGTTTCTCGTTTCGTTTTTGGGCAAACGAACCGAAAACGAAACGAGAAGACCCGAATTATACCACGAAGTATTCAAACCGAAAAATGACCCGGTAGAAAAAAACGAAGCACATCTCTACCCAGCATGCCACTATCCACGCATCCATGCAAGATCCCCCTTTAGTTTAATAACATAGAAAAAATATGAGCAAAAAAATAAAACAACAAACCAGGAGAACCCAATTCTGCAGGGAGGTGGGCAGGATTCCTGAGGACTAACATCCTGCTGTCCTAGGAGAACACCTGTTACAGGTAAGCAACTGCGCTTTCTCCTAGGACAAGCAGATTGGTAGTCCTCACATGTGGGTGAGTACCAAGCTCCAGCCTATCCCCATTTGCAGGAGAGACCAATAGTTACCGAACAAGGTGCCAATGGGCACAACAAAAACGGTGGTGCTGTTGGTCGGCAGGGATTGCCTGGCTCTCAACAGGGGTACTAGGCAGGAAGAGTTGGGTTCAGAGTTGGAACAGATTGCGCAGGACGGATTGACCAAAGGCACTGTCCTGACGTCCATCCTTGTCCAGGCACTAGTGAGCCACAAACGTGTGAACTCCACATTGCAGCCCGTCAAATTTCGACGATGGGGACTGCTTGCAGATGAGTCACCGATGTCGCCATGGCCCGCACAGAGTGAGTTTTAACTCTGCCGGCCAGTGGAAAGCCAGCTTGTGTATAGCAGAAGGCTATGCAATCCGCCAGCCAGTTGGATAAGATCGGTTTACCCACCGCCACTCCCAGCTTGTTTGTATTGAAGGACACAAAGAGCTGCCTATGACTGACTGTGCGATCTAAATAGAAAGCAAAGACCCTCTTGCAGTCCAGAGTGTGAAGAGCCGTTCCCTTGGGTGGAAATGAGGCCTAGGAAAGAAGGTGGGTAAAACGATGGACTGATGAAAGTGGAAATCATTCACAACCTTAGGCAGAAACTTAGGGTGCGTACTCAAGACCACACAATTGTGAAAAAAACCTTGTGTGCGGTGGGTACGTAACCAAGCTCTGAAGCTCACTAATGCTATGAGCTGAAAATCGCCACCAGGAATATAACTTTCCAGGTGAGGAACTTCGAGTCGCAGGAATGCAGCAACTCAAAAGGGTCATGTGAGCCATGCTAGGACAATGTTGAGGGCCCAGGCCACAACAGGAGGCCAAAGAGGGGGCTTCAGCTGGAGCAGGCCCCTCATAAAGTGACCTACTAAAGGCTGCACTGATATGGGTGTACCAGCGATGCCCAGATTGTAAGCACTCACAGCGCTGAGATGAATCCTGACTGAGCTGGTTTGAAGTCCAGACTCAGAAAGGTACCACAAGTAGTCCAGCAGCTGGAGAAAGAGGCATGTGAATGGATCCTGTCCCTCCCAAGCACACCAGATGGAGAGTCTTCTCCACTTCAAGCTGTAGAACTTTCTGGTGGAAGGTTTCCTAGAAGCCACCAACTCATGGGAGACACTATACGAGAGAGCCAAGGGTTATAGGACTAGGTGCTCAACATCCAAGCCATCAGGGCCAACACCTGGAGGTTTGGATGCACCCTGAATCTGTATGATCAGATCAGGCACAGAACCCAGCAGGATGGGGGCCCTGATCGACAGATCCCGCAGGAGAGGGATCCAGGCCTGTTGGGGCCAAAAGGATGTCACGAGGATCATGGTCACTCTGTCGTACTGAAGCTTTAGCAGGGTCTTCAAGAGAAGCAGGAGAGGTGGGTACACATAAAGCAGACCTCTCTCTCAGTGGAGGGAGAAGGCATTGCAGGCCAGATGTCCGCCCTCTAACAACAGAGAGCAGAACCTGCTCACCTTGTGATTGTGCAGGGAGGCGAAGAGGTCCACATCTGGTAAACCCCACCGATGAAACAGTTTGGCCGCTTCCTCTGGGTTGAGGGACCATTCATGCAGCTGGAAGGAGTGACTCAGTCAGTCTGCCAGTACGTTCAGAGTCCCAGGCAGGTACGTCGTACGCCATGACATCCCCTGTGAAAGGGCCAGGTCCATACCTTCACCGCCTCGTGACAGAGGAGGAACGAGCCCGTACCTCCCTGTTTGTTGATGTACCACATTGGCACATAGTTGTCCATCCAGATCAGGACTGCTTTGTCCAACAACCGGTCTCTGAATGCCCATAGAGTGTAATGGATCGCCCGAAGCTCCAGAAACTGTATTTGACAGAGGGCTTCATGAGTGGTCCAGAGACCCTGCATGTGGAGGCCATCCACATGGGCTCCCCAGCCCTGAGAAGAGGCATTGGTAGTGAGGATCACGTAAGACGGAGAAGTTTGGAAGGGAATCCCCTGCTGCAAATTGGAGAGGTGTTCCCACCAGGACAGAGACGCCTGTAGAGGTTCTGTGTCTGCAACGCAAGTCTCGAGGTCCTGAGAGGTCTGTCGCCAATGTGACCACAAGGTCCATTGAGCCATCCGCATGCACAAACAGGCGAGAGGGATAACATGGATGGAAGCCACCATGTGGCCCAGCAAATGGAGCAGATGATGAGCAGTAACCTGCTTGCTGCTGCGGATGGAGTCCGCTAGTGAGGTGAGGGCAAGAGCCCGATCACCGGGCATAAATGCCTTTGCCTGCACTGTGTCCAGTCTGGCACCTATGAAGTCCAGCTGAGGAGATGGGCTGAGGTGAGATTTTGGGTAGTTGATCATGAACCCCAAGGCTTGTAGATCCCACACTGTCAGGGCTAAAGCATGAGCGCCCCTGCATGGGAAGCACTCTTGATTAACCAGTCGTTTAGGTACAGGAAGTCATGCATCGCACAAAGCCTGAGTTACTCAGCCACCACTACCAGGCATTTGGTGAAGACGCAAAGGGCTGAGGCCAACCCAAAAGGCAGCACCTTGTACTGATAGTGAGCCTTCCCCACCACGAAGTGGAGGTATTTTCTGTGGATGGGGAAAATAGCTATGTGAGCGTAAGCTTCCTTGAGATCGAGGGAGCAGAGCCAGTCCCCTCTGGCTCTGCTCCCTCGATCATCTTGAACTTTTCTCTTAAGAGAAATTTGTTCAACATCCTGAGGTCGAGAATGGGGTGTAAGCTTTCGATCCTTTTCAGAATTAGGAAATACCTCAAATAGAACCCTCAGCCCTGCTTGAGCAAGGGACTGGCCCTACCGAGCCAGCTGCATGAAGGGCAGAGAGTTCCGTTTGAAGTATGACCTGCTGGGCAGACAAACCACATGATGGACATGGGGGAGAGGTCCCTGGGAGCTGTCGGAAGTTGAGATGGTACCCCTGATGGATTATGTCTGAAGTGACATCCTCCCAGCGATGGGAGAAGGCAACGAGCCTGCCTCTCACTGGGGGATCCAGTGTCAAGGGTGTGTTCAACTGACTTGCTACCAGTCAAAAACCCGTAGTTGGGGCTTGCTGGGGCCTGGGCTCTTGCTTCTGGTGGGGGCAGCCCCTGGAGCTAATGCATGACATGCAAGCTCGGGAGGCCAGAGGATACGACTTCCTCTGCCTGTAGAGGTTCTTCCAGGATCCTGGCCTTGAAGATTTCCTGGCCGAGGAAGGGGTGTCGGAAGCACTAGTGGAAAGCTTTTGAAGGGTATCATGGAGGCCCTTCATTTGCGCTACCACATCCCGGACCTTATCTCCAAAGAGATTGTCACCTGTGCAGGGGAGGTCAGCTAGTTTCTCCTGCAACTCTGGATGGAGATTGGAAGCACTGAGCCAGGACATCCTATGGGCACAGATGCCCATGGTGGCTACACGAGCTGCGGTTTCAAAGATGTTGTAGGCAGATTGCACCTCGTGCTTGCCAGCCTCGAAGCCCTGAGGGCAATAGCAGAGAGCGCCTCCTACTGTTGATGTGGTAGGGTCTCCACAAGATCCTGGACTTGCTTCCATAGGTTCTGGTTGTACTGAGTCATGTACAACTCATAGGCGGCAATCTGGGTGATAAACATAGCGCCCTGGAAGACCTTGCGGCCAAAGGCAACGAGCTCCCTATGTTCTCACCCCGGAGAGGCAGAAGCATGAGTATGGGAGTGCCTGGCTTTTTTGAGGGCGGACTCTACAATCACCGACTGGTGGGGGAGATACCGCTTCTCGAACATCACAGCTTGCTACACCAATTAGGTGGCATCTGCCTTCCTATTGACGGGATATAGAGATCGGGTGCTCCCATATCCAAAGGAGGAGGTACTTGAAGATGTCATGGATGGGAACTGCCACAATCTCTTTAGGAGTGTCGACAAACTAGAGTACTTCCAGCATCTTGTGTCGAACATCCTCCTCCATGAGTAGTTGGAAGGGTATAGCCTTGACCTTGGCCCTGACAAACTCTGTGAAGGACAGAACTTCAGGGGGAGACCAATGCCTTTTTTCAGGTGGGGAAGGCTCTGAGAGGGGGTTGTCCCAGTAGTCGAAAGAAGACGCCATAGAATTATCCCCCCATGGGTCATAAGGCCCTTCCTCATCACTAGGGCCAGCACGACATGGGCGAGGCCTGTGGGGAATATCAGATCTGGGCTCCGATGGCTTCGGAGGCCTCAAGGGCTCTGTGGGAATCAACAGTTCCTCTGGCATCGAGGGGACTGGGGGCTGCGGCAGGCTGGAAGGACCTGGTAAATGCTCAGGGAACCGAAGCCTTGGGAACATGGCACTGGTCGTGTCTTCCTCCTCGAAGGACTTGAGGATTAGAATTGCTCCGGATGGAGGCATTGGTGGCTGTTGGGGGATTGAAGCCCCTTCAAGCACTGGTTGCATTGGTAGGGTGCCTAAAGAACGTCCAGACACTCAAGCAGGGGTGCTAAGATAGACGGCGGAGGCTTGGGCACAGGTATGGGGGCCGGTGGCATAGCCGGCTCGATGCTCTGGAGAGCTCTGAGCAGCGCGGTCTGAACCCTGCAGTCCAGCTCCTCCTGAAAGTCCAATGAGGCCAGGACTGAAGGAGAGGGATGAAGCATCACCGGCTCTTCCTCAGGTCTCCAAGGTAGCATGGTGCCCGACACCAATATCGGTGGGGAATGCCTGAGACTCCTGGGGATAACGGAGGATGGGGCCTCCTATGGCTGGTGTCACTTCGGTGGCGGTATTGCCACTGTAAGTACCAGTACCGCACTGGAACCAGAGCCATGCGCCGACAGCGACTGTGTCGATGCTTGCAGGATCTCCCACGGTGCTCGGCCTGGTCTTTCTCCGGCACCGAGGAGGTGTTGGATCCCGATGTTCGGGACATCGGAGAAATCATGGAGGATCGGTCAACGTCCCTGTGATCCTTCAAAGAAGTGGAGAAAGGAGTATCGAGAGGGAGCGTATCAAGGGGCTCCCCACAACCTCTCGGTGTCGATGACTCTGACACAGGTGTGGATGGAGCAGACTTGGAAGATCCGAAAGGTTTATCCATCTTATCAAGATGTGCATCGAGGCCTTTGGGGGTCATCTGATCACACAGGTGACACCCCCGGATATCATGCGAGGCCCCCAGGCAGAGGATACAAACCTCATGTGGATCTGTGATGGACATGGTCTGCGGGCACTGGGGGCATCGACAAAAACCGGATGACACCATAAAAGTTACCCGGCGTACGGTCGATGACCGTCAGTCACCGAAAAGCGAGATGTTGGGATTCGACCGCAAAGAAGCAAAAAAAAACAGTAACGCCGAGAAGGCACCGACCGTGAAGGGGGACCCGATGATTGAAATGGGGAAAAACGACACTTTTAGCAAAAAACCTGAGAAAAGAGTGGAGCTCCACGAACCGTGAGGCAACTGCACCGCAGAAAAGAAGAGACTGAAGGGGGACCTTGCGTGGACGTTGCGGATAGTGGAATGCTGGGCATGCTCAGTGTGGTAGTCAAAGGTTCTAGAAACGTTGACAAAAGTTTTCCGTGCTGGGCTCCATCGGATGATGTCACCCACATGTGAGGACTACCATCCTGCTTGTCCTAGGAGAATACAGGTTATAAAATACTATGGTACAACTACGAGCGGCCATATATGTGCATATTGTATATGCTGCCATGCACAATTGTTTGAAAGTTTCAAAAGGCCACGAACTTTGGCTAGTGCAAGATACAAGGCAAGGCAAGACCACAAATACTAAGGGCCACAGCAAAGATTGCGGGTAGAAATCTAAACTGAGGCAGTGTCCTTAAAGTGAGGCAGGCTTTTAAAATGTGGCAGTACGGGGAACGTGGCTGTCAGCAGGGCTTAGAGAACTGAGCAGCAGGGAATTTGGCCCACTGAGGGCCCCTGCTGGCTGGTGGGGAGCACTGCTCACAGATCCTCACAAAAATTAAGCAGATAGAATGTGTCTGCAGGACAGAAGGAAGAAGAGACTGCAGAGGCTTGCATGTAAATTTCATTAAACGTGGATAGAAAACCCCAGTATTAGAGTCCAAAATATGATGCATTGCTTCCCCCATTGACTTTTATGGAAACTAATTAAGTATAACAAAATAGATGAATTAACTTGGGAACTGAAAGGAACAAAATGGCTAGGGAACTGAAATAATAAACCAAACCACATTTGTTTCCATGCACATACCTAGCCTGTGTGCATGCATTTTTCAAATGTACAAGTGTTAGTTTGCCCCCTCTTGGCCGCTTGCAGGAATAGCAGGGGAAAAGTTCACCTTTGAAAGAATTATCTTAAGTTTAGAAAGCTGACTAAGATCTGTGCCACTTCCTATAAGGAATGAAGGTGCTATACATTTATAGGATTGTTTCTAACATTATAGGCATAATTTTTCAGTATTTTACTTGGAGTCTTTTGTACTTTATGGGGGTAACTTTTGTAACTGCTCCCATTGGTGCAGAGTCCGCCAGAATCTTTTATCTGACGTGGGAAAAAGCAACCGCGTTATTTCTATTGCACATGGCATAATCAAACAAGTTTGCCTGCTGTCAAACGGCATCGATTTTCAGCAGAATCCAGTCGGCTAACTCTGGGTGAAGAGCTCACGTCTCAGAGTGGCTGAATCCAGCCGCCTGCGTTCACGAGAGGGCTAGATTTAGCAGCTCTAAAAAGGGGGCCGCTGTGGGGTTTAGTGAGTGGAGAACGTTTGCTAGCTAGTGCTGATGTAGAGCGCTACCCGGATCTCAGGCCTAGGCAGTGAATAGCAGGCCTTAATCTCGCTGGCCAGATTTTCACTGGCTAGATTTACAAACATTTTCAGCCGCAAACCTAGCCAGCTAGCTTCAAACGAAAGTGACCTTAACTTAGGTGGCCAAAATATTCCTTTCTGGCCATATTTTTTGGGGAGAATCTTCTTATGTGTGCTTCATGCCTGGATAAATAAAGTGTTAAAAATGCCAAAACTTTCATTGTCCCTGAACGTTTTTTTTGTTTTACAATAATAGTGTACCCTGGAGGAAGTGCGACACAAGCATTAACAAACCATACGCATCAAAAGGATTAGCTTACAGTCTTTCAATGACATCATTTGAAATCAAATTTGTTAAAAGTAGACCGAAAGGTTAATGGGGCAGAGAGAGTTCCTTTGTTACCCTAAAGAATGTTTTAAGATGCACCCCATCCGTACTAGAAAGGGTTACATCCCGATCCAAAGTCGCAGAAGTGCAGATCTTAAAATATTAATTAGCCTAACAGAGGACCCATCTCTACCCAACCTCATGATTCATTTCAGCAAATGCTATTTTTGGCGACTTCTCCCTCCTATCTCTGCCTTTCCGCTTCTCGGAACTAAACTGAATGTTCAAAGCAATTTACACATGTAAAATGCATTTTCTCCACATACTGTAAATCACTGGGCTGAAAACTGGCCACCCTCCGTGTAGCTGACCGCATTCATATGATGTTCCACAAAGCACGAACCTTTAGCAGCACTGAAAGGAGACCTTCCCGTGGGCCCGTTAAGGTTGGCTGAAGAAAGTTGCATAACTTTTCCAGCAAAAAAACAGAGCATTCGTATCTGCAGGTTCTCTAATTCTGTGGCAATTTTCCAGGTGGAAATATACGCATAACTTTCCCCTTTCGCTTTGAAAACCTGTGCAAAGACCAAGAGTAAAAAGTACCTGCAAACTTGGCACCAATGCCAATGGTTCAAAAATTGACCACAACAAGAAATACTTATATGATGGGATCATTAGTTGTGTCCCCGCGCGCGAGTTAATATTTCAAGGCATTTTGGGTGGGAGACACCCAGCGGCGTCCTTGATCTGAAGTTCTTTGGACCTCATGAGTGGCCAGCATGTAAAGATCATAAAGGGAAAGGGTTCATGGAGCGGTGTAGCCTTCATCTCTAGTAGGTGAGGACTCTGAATTTGCAAATATACTTTTTTTCTAAAATGCTGTTCCATAAATGCTCTCTCTTCTGAGGGCATGAGCTGTATTGAGTGAAGGATCCATATAATTAGTCTGTAGTATTTTTTCCAATGATGTGTTTCTGAAACTGTGCCATTGGGAGTCAGGGGTGCTAGAATTACCTTAAGATCTCGTGTCTAATAGAAGTCAGAAGGCTGCTGCTGTTAGAATCCAGCTGTCTTCCCATAATCCCCAGCTTCGGATGCTCACTGAGTGGCAAGGAACCGCCAGTGGTCACCCTGACATGTATGTGACTAAGACCTGGCGGAGAAATGCCCAAGCGTTCGTGCACATTGGCCCGCACCATTCTGCGCACATTGGAGGTAGAGCTGGGTGTTTTCCCTGAAGCTGGACTCTTTGTCATAGCAACAGTTTCCTTAGCCTATGCCTGGTCCTTGCCTTGTCTTGCTTGCTGTGTGCCTGGTAATGGATTCTGCCTGCTCACTATTTGCTTTGACCTTGGACCATTCTGGATTCTGCTTGCCTTGATTTTGGCCTGGTTACTGGATTCTCCTCACTTGCTGCCTGTCCTGACCCCGGATTGTGTTGGGATCTTGCTTGCCTTCGGTCAGACTCTGCTCCTGTGTTCCTCATTTCGGCTTGGTTCCTGTCTCTGGCTCGGGCTGGTTCCTGTCTTTTGTTCAGCATGATTCTGGCGTTCAATTCTGCTCCAGTCTTCAGTTTTGCTCCATTTCAGCTGTACATTGTGCAAGCCATCAGTCTTGTTACAAGTCATCAGTCTTATCCTTGCTAGTTCTCTGTTTCATCTTGTCTTTGTCAAGCCTTCAGCAATACATCCTGCCTTCATACAGACTCACGGACTCAATCTGGTCCATGTCAGGGCGTGCTTGCCTGCCGTTGGTGCAGGCCTTGGGTCTTGCTGTGAGGTTGTGCTGCGGCACAGGGGCTCACCACTGTTCCTGTTCGACAGGGATGGGCTTTGGAATGGCTGGAGGCCAACCCCCAGGAACCAGAAGAGGGCTGCCCTGTCCTGACAGTTTACCAAGGCCATGAGCTTGGTAAATGTGACCCTGTGACAGGCCATCACTGCTTGAGCCACCAAATGCAGGAGCAAAAAGCAGAATTGATTGGTCTCCTGCACCAATTTATGGAACAGGCTCAGCAGCAATTTGATCAAGTAGAAGATTCATTATGGACCTTGCTCAGCACCTAGATACGATGCAAGTCCCATATCTGGCTCCTGCTCCAGTGCCTGTCCTGGGGGGGTTCTGTACCAGCACCCATCCAGGCTGTGGAAACCATGTTTCAACTTCCTCCATCTCCAAGGCATAGTGGCGATCCTAAGGGGTGCAGAGGATTTCTCAATGTCTGCAAGATGCAGTTTGAACTTCAGTCAACTCTTTTTTTTTTGACTGTGTTCTTTCCTTGTTGGATGGCCCTGCTCTTGCCTGGACTTCTCCTTTATGGGAACAGGATGATGTACTTCCCAAAAATCTGGATAACCTGACGCAACAATTTTGCTTGATCTTTGAGCAGCCCAGACGTGTTTCGTCATCTGCTATGGAACTCCTTTGTATCCACTAAGGCACGTGCTCAGTTGAAGAGAATGCAGTTGAATTCTATATCCTAGTCTCTGAACTCAGGTGTGGTGAAGATTGCCAAATTGCCATTTTCTGGTAAGATCTGTCCAGAAGAATAAAAGATGAATTAGCAGCTTGGGACCTTCCTCTATCCCTCGAAGCACTTATTTCCCTGGTTATTCGTATAGATCTAAGATTTCAAGAACACGTTCATGAAAAAAAAGAATTCCCAGAGGACCTGGGAATTCTGTGGTTCCCAGACTTCCGTATTTCCCACAGATTATCTCACAACCTCCGAGGGTGTTGCATATGATGAACCTATGCAATTGGGTAATACCCAGTTCTCGTTTGATAAGCAACAATGGCAAAAAGCACACCTTTGTCTCTACTATGCTGCATCAGACCATTTTGTCAGTTGGTATCCCCTGAGACTGGAAAATTCCGTACAATGAAGCCTTGTCAGGAAGGTAGCCTTCCAACCTCCTGCTTCCTCTCCACAGCTAATGATACCAGTGCGTCTCTCCTTCAGAAAACTCATAGTTTGTTCATGGGGCTCCTAGGGGGGAATCCAAGATGGCGGCATGAACGTTCACATATTGCCATTGCTCTCCACTTACCGATTCTTTGTACAAGTTTCCTACTCTCAGTGCCTCACAAAAGGAAATGGAAAGTGAGGGTGCATCCTTCCAAACCCTCAATTCCCTGGATCAACGGACCATCCCTGAATACACTGATACGAGGGCTTCGTGCCCCGTTGGCTAGATGGAGAGAGGAACTTGTCTGGGGAAGTGTCTCTCAGCCCACTCAATATATGCTCCCTGCCATTTGCACTATCCCAGACAAATGCCAATACAGTTGGGGCGAGTGCTGATGATGATGACCTCACTGTCACTCCCTGTATGGAAGGTGTTGTCAGCTATTCGCCTGGAGATGAACAGAGCTCCATGCCATTGTGGCATCTTCAAACATCACCAGAAGAAGACAGCGTTCCTGTCCTGTACTCAAGTCCTTCGGGGGCTGAAGTCATCTAGGAAGGTGAGCAGTCTGTTTTGGGGGTTAATTTGGCATAGTCTACAAGAGGACAATAATTAATCTATTTAGATAAATCCATGCTTGATTTTTGTTGTGAAAATGCCTCTTGTCCTCTTAAATGGGATAAGAGTCTATATAATCAAAGAAATAAAATTATTTACCTTTTCTGTAATTTTATCAGGTAAACACACTTAAAACTATCTACCCTTTCCTTTTTAATGAAGCAAACTAAATATTAGTTTACCCTACAATTTCACTCTCTTCCAAACTTTAAGTCCCATAGTTACCCAGTAAAGATATACTCACCAATCTTCAGCAACCAGCAAAATCTTCTTTCGCTCTCAATGCTCCCTCAGGGTGAGGTTACACTTTTATTTTTTCCACTGATTATTACTATAGTCTATGATGAAAGCGCTGCTGTTCATCAGAGAACCTGTTGCTATGACACTCAGATCTCTGACTTGGGCACAAAAAACAATAGATTTTAAGACTTGCTGTTCACTTACCCTTAAAGACTCTTGTTGCCCAGCGAGCTTGGAGTTCTGAAATAGGCATGATGGCACCAAGAGGTTGGATAAGACCAATGATAGCCACTGATGGTTTCTCCAGATCAGGAGGGAAGACGTATTTATACAAGGATACTTGATTTGTATGGACTTTGATAACAGATTCTTCAAAAAAGGGAAAAGCAAAACTATATCCTGTTGCAAAGACCACAACATCAATATTATCTTCCTCTGTTCCATCTTCAAAGATGGCGGAGGTTTCCGTGAACTTCTTCACGTTTGGTTTCACCAGCACCGTGCCAGCAAGGATTCGGTTTGGCAGATCATCATTCACCATTGGATGCTGACTGAATATCCTGCAGCAGTTAGAAAGAAATAGCCAATAGAGATAGGTGTGACATTTTTAAAACTTAAACCGACTTTGATTAAGGGATTTTGAATGATAAATACTTTGGTATGGGCAGATCACCTGAAGTTCAATATCATTCCAAATATATATTTATTGTCAATCATGTAACTAAAAATATTCATAAAGAATGTCCCTGTAAGGGTTAATGCATATCTAAAGATATAGAATAAGAACCAAATAAAACACTGAAATGCAAAATACACCATAAATGTAACTATTCAACTTGACTCTTGAAGAGATGGGTGCATGGCCCAAACTGTGCAGCATTAAGCTCTTGAAATTTAGTGAGTCTGAAGGAGAGAAGAAGTCATGGAAGCTGAAGTGGGGAATCCCACAGGGGTCCATTTTGTCACCTTATTTGTTTAACATACACATGCTTTGCATTTCTGATTAAATTATTAATTAATTTTAATAAAGATAAAGATGCGACCTCCATATCAAATTGGGCAAGCAGCAGTAACAGAGCAATGAGAGCAGATAAAGACCAAATGGTAAGAACATAAGAATATGCCATACTGGGTCAGACCAAGGGTCTATCAAGCCCAGCATCCTGTTTCCAACAGAGGCCAATCCAGGCCATAAGAACCCAAAACCTAAGTCTATTCCATGTTACCATTGCTAATGGCAGTGGCTATTCTCTAAGTCAACTTAATTAATAGCAGGTAATGGACTTCTCCTCCAAGAACTTATCCAATCCTTTTTTAAACACAGCTATACTAACTGAACTAACCACGTCCTCTGGCAACAAATTCCAGAGTTTAATTGTGCGTTGAGTGGTCCGTCAGTAGATTATGTAGTAACTGCTGCATCGTGCAGGTTACCCTCATGCCTTCTGTTAAAAGTAGTAACTGCCGTGCCATACAGGTTACTCTGCTGTGTTATAAGTTATTAAATCTTGCCTGTTATAAAGTTGCACTTTTGGAAAGCCACTTAAAAAAAAAACTAGGAAGAGTCCATCCTGGAATCATCTCGATTTACGAGTACCGAAATGTCACTGGAACCATTTAGAAAGGAGCTGATGGAAGCAGGGAACTGTATAGAGTAAATGACTCTGTAAAGTGTATATTGGACACGTTAGGAAGGAAGCCCAACGAGCCAAAAAAAGAATATTTAACTGTTGGCTCATTCTGAAAATAGGCCTAGTCTTTTGTTTAAACTCGTCACATTTCTTTCTATTGTGTAATGATATTTGTTCTGATCTTACCCCTTTTCTATCTAAAGATTTTACTAACTTTTTAAAAGATAAATATATCTAAAATCCATGAGGAATTCCCTGTGGAGTCTCTCACATCATCGGTGACGTATATGAAATGGTTGTTGTCTGACATTCCTTGATAGCTAAATGATATTCTGGTGGGTTATATCTGCTATGATGGCTCTTTACATTTAGTTTTGAAATGCTGATTATTGCAACTTTTGCTGTGATTTATTTCTTCTGTTGATTATGTCTGCATAAATATGTTATTTGCTTTTATTTAGATATTCTTGTTATCTGCATATGCAATTTTGGTACATTGATATAGTTATTGTATTTGATTATTCATTCGTCGTATTTATGTTGTTACATTTGTGCACCACTTTGAACTCTTCTTTGGATTGTGGAAGCAGTATAAAACAATTTATAGTAAATAAATACATAAATATTATCAATGTTAGTCTAAATATTATCAATGTTAGTCTCCTTTGCTAGAATTGGCAAGACACAGCCACTATTAAACAAGGATTCCTTGGATCCGTAGGATATTAAGAATTATCACCCAGTCTTTTATTTCAGAGATTCTTGAAAAGATGGTCAGGTCTGTTGAGAAGTCTTTAAGTTTCCCTTTTTTTTTTTATTTATTTTATTTTTAACTTTTATATACCGACAATCTTGCATTAAATGCAAATCATGCTGGTTTACAGTGAAACAGAAAAAGCAGATTTTTATGTGGACTATATGGTTGGCGTCACTAATAAAGACTTGACCAGCATGTTTCTCTTCAAGTCAGTTCCTGTTCCCCTCTCCACACTGTCCGTTCAGCCTCTAGTACACGCAAGCACTCCTTTTGTTTATAAGGCCTTATCCTCTGGAATTCCCTATTCCTTTCTTTACGACTCTTGAAGGATGTGAAGCTGTTTAAAAAGGCATTAAAAACCCATCTGTTTACTGGCCATATAATCATCCAGAGGAACTAGGCAAACTATTATGCCAAAAAATGCTTTATTTATACATAATGAATTTAATACATCATCATTTACATATTTTTAATACAGGTCCCTGCTATGTAACCCAAAATCCTCGTTACATTAAAAATTACCTCAGTCATGCTCTACCCTCCATTCACACCATTCATACTACTCACACCACATAAAACCATAAAATTCAGTGCACTTGTGAACTAGATGCTAATACATATCACATAAGAAACAATATATGTTAACAAATGTAATTATACATGAAATTTGCCAAATTTTAGACCTTGACCAATTGTTTTTCAACACTTAAATGTTATATTGTGAAGTTCCAAAGATGGATCATTTTAAATGTATATTCCGACGAAGTGCTCGTCTCGCCCGTACAACAGGGCTTCCTCAGGGAATGATGATATTTTTCCAAAAATTGCCAATACACTCAAGCTGTAAATAACTTCACTCAACACTGCATTATATATTAGAATCAAGCAGAGGGTCACTTCTCCACTGTTGATATGCTGTATGTATAGCATCAATACATAGCACTGGACTCTGCAAATAATAACATACACTCAACAATTAATGAAATCTCAATGAACTATAGTGGAAAACACAACCACTTTGTGCACCATCACCAAACATAGAAAATAGTACCAGCCAATCCAATGTAGGGAATATTTAATATATATTTGGAGATCATTGTAATTTGTGTATAATGGAGACTCCCATGGTTGTCAAACCTCTATATTCTTTCCTTCAAGATCATAAATATATTTCCAAGTGATTCACTTAATGCATACTGACTGATGCCTTATTCAACCTGTGTCAAATAAATAATATACAATTAATACTTGAATTGCATCTCCTAAAAATTATGGATCACAGCGATGTCTTCAATCCCGAAGAATTAAATGAGCCTCGTATATTAGCTCATTGCTGAAATTGTTCATATCTTTGATCACGTGGACACCTATGCTATGTAGCATATGTATTAATTTGCAGTGCTATGTATTGATGCTATACATACCAGGGATGTGAATCGTTTTTTGACGATTTAAAATATCGTCCGATATATTTTAAATCGTCAAAAATCGTTAGAGGCGATATACAATAGGAATTCCCCCGATTTATCGTCAAAAATCGTAAATCGGGGGAAGGGGGAGGGGAAGGGATTTGCCGTATTGCAAAATGGCGCCGGCAATATGGCCATATGGCCGGCGCCATTTTGCAATATGGTAAATACGATTCGAGTGCAGGAGATCGCTTCTGGACCCCCGCTGGACTTTTGGCAAGTCTTGTGAGGGTCAGGAGGCCCCACCAAGCTGGCTAAAAGTCCCTGGGGGTCCAGCGGGGGTCCGGGAGCGATCTCCTGCGCTCGTGACGTCGGGGGACAGGAACCAAAATGACACCGGCGCTACCTTTGCCCTATCATATGACAGGGCAAAGGTAGCACCGGCGCCATTTCTATTAACGCACCTGTGGCCTGAGAGTGGAAGATCACACCAGGACCCTCCCACTGGACCCCAGGTAATTTAAGACATTTTGGGGGGGGGTTTGGGAGGGTGGGGGATTTATTTTAAAGGGTCGGGGTGGGTTTTAGGGTTGTTTTAGTGTGCCGGTTTTCCCGCCCTCCCCCGATTTACGATTTACACGATTAAAAAAAAAAAAAAACCGCGACGATACGATTCCCTCCCCCCCCAGCCAAAATCGATCGTTAAGACGATCGATCACGAGATTCACATCTCTAATACATACAGCATATCATACGTAGCATGGATGTCCACGTGATCAAAGATATGAACAATTTCAGCAATGAGCTAATATACGAGGCTCATTTAATTCTACGGGATTGAAGACATCGCTGTGATCCATAATTTTTAGGAGATGCAATTCAAGTATTAATTGTATATTATTTATTTGACACAGGTTGAATAAGGCATCAGTCAGTATGCATTAAGTGAATCACTTGGAAATATATTTATGATCTTGAAGGAAAGAATATAGAGGTTTGACAACCATGGGAGTCTCCATTATACACAAATTACAATGATCTCCAAATATATATTAAATATTCCCTACATTGGATTGGCTGGTACTATTTTCTATGTTTGGTGATGGTGCACAAAGTGGTTGTGTTTTCCACTATAGTTCATTGAGATTTCATTAATTGTTGAGTGTATGTTGTTATTTGCAGAGTCCAGTGCTATGTATTAATGCTATACATACAGCATATCAACAGTGGAGAAGTGACCCTCTGCTTGATTCTAATATATAGTGCAGTGTTGAGTGAAGTTATTTACAGCTTGAGTGTATTGGCAATTTTTGGAAAAATATCATCATTCCCTGAGGAAGCCCTATTGTACGGGCGAGACGAGCACTTCGTCGGAATATACATTTAAAATGATCCATCTTTGGAACTTCACAATATAACATTTAAGTGTTGAAAAACAATTGGTCAAGGTCTAAAATTTGGCAAATTTCATGTATAATTACATTTGTTAACATATATTGTTTCTTATGTGATATGTATTAGCATCTAGCTCACAAGTGCACTGAATTTTATGGTTTTATGTGATGTGAGTAGTATGAATGGTGTGAATGGAGGGTAGAGCACGACTGAGGTAATTTTTAATGTAAGGAGGATTTTGGGTTACATAGCGGGACCTGTATTAAAAATATGTAAATGATGATGTATTAAATTCATTATGTATAAATAAAGCATTTTTTGGCATAATATTTTGCCTAGTTCCTCTGGATGATTATATAGTTTGTATTTGGAACAGAGGGTACGCACGTGTTTTGCTCATCTGTTTACTGGAACATTTCAGTAATATCCTATTATTTCTCCTCTTCTTTCTCTTCATTTTGCTATCAGTTTACACTAGATTTCTGCTCCATTGGTTTAACTTTGTCTCGCAGATAATTGTAGTTTTGTTTTGATGTTTTATGAATGTCTGTTCAGTTTTGTATATGTGTTTCTTTTTTATGAGTGTTTTTATTGTACCCTGCCCCAAACTTTGGAGGGGTGGGTAATAAATGCTTTTAAACAAATAAATACGTTCGTCTTGGAGTTGATAGGGGCAAGGATGCAAGTCTGTTAATCATGCTTTATTAAAACATCGTCTCAAAGAGGGTTTGAGGGTCTTGTATTACAATGGTCTAAATCTTATTTGATTGATTGGTTTTATCAAGTGGGAATGGACCTTGTTATTGGAACTTAGACCTCTTTTATATGGGATCCATAAATGTTCTGTCCTGGACTCTTTGCTTTTCAATCTTTACTCAGCTCCATGAGCAACTCTTATACAAGAAGCAGGTTTTAGGGCATTTTTCTTTGCAGATGACACTCAGGTAGTTGACTATATTGATTATTCAAATCCCAAGGATTTAAACAGTTTGTAATGTGCACCTTGAGTAAAGTCGCTTCATGCGTATACACCCAGTGTAAGGGCCAGTTCTAAGAAATCTGAGGTCTTGTGGGAGCACTGAGAGCAGAGGATCACTTTGCTGCTGGCTGGAAAGAATCAGTAAGTGCTGCTTGGAGAAATGTTTAAAACTTTAAATGACTGGGGAGAAGTAAGCTATTGGGGTATATTATTCAGTGTCTTTGTGTACATGTGCACAGTGGTAAGCAGGCATGTCACGCAGGTGCACCGACGAGGCTCGCTGAGATTTCGGGGCCAGGCGTGCAGATGGGTTCCTACGCCTGCATGCAGCTCCATGATTACTGTGGAACAATGGGATTTTATGTGCGTGGAAGACAAAAACATCCCAAGGAAAAAAGGGGTACATGCTTACACCCACAGCTGGGGAGGATGATTTTCAAAAGCTATTTCCCCAGATAAATGCTGATTTACCTGAGTACAACAGGGCTGTCTGGAAAAGAACAGTCTTCAACCCAGCCATATGTTACCAGCAGGTTTCACAGCCGACTTCTAGTCAGGTTATGGGGAGCAGTTCCCAGGGCCATGTTGTGGGCAGGATTACGAAATTAGCATGCGTGCATTACCGGTTCACATGTACATCTGCTCTTTCTCGTCTAAATTTAGCCCATACAAAAAGCTAATGCAAAGTCTAATTGCCAATTGTACCCATGGGTAATTTTCAAAGGGAGAGTACGCACAGATTCTCTCTTTGAAAATTCATACAAAGCCATCAGGTGCAAACACCTGCAGACTATGCACATGGTTAAAATGTTTTGAAAATTGGCCCTTTCGTTTCATTTCCAGTGTGTAAAAAATACGAGCAATAACAGTCACCCATCGCATACCTGTGATTTGGCTTCAGGCCGTAGTTTGCATGGTCAAACCTGTGATTTAACTTCGACTCGCCCACCCAGTTTACCAGAGATGATGGAAAAGTATGTTTGATCATATTTAGAAAGCGGCTTGTAAGCATGTCCACGGGATAGCCGTGATCCGAAACTCGGTTCACTATCCATGAGCCACGCCTGGTGCTGAGAAAGACCTGTAGGTAAAGGAGCACAAATGTCATGAAGAACATAAGGAAATGCCAGGCTGGGCCAGAGCAAAGTCCATCAAGCCCAGCACCCTGTCTCCGACAGTGGCCAATCTGAATCACATGGGAGTACGACAGACCCCATAAACTAGATCCATTTCCTGTTACTCACTCCCAGGGATAGCGATGGCTTTCTTCAGGCTACTTGGCTAATAATGTGTTATGGAGTTTTCCTCCAGGAATTGGCCCAAACCTCTTTTAAACCCCACTATGCTAGTCATCTTGATCACATCCTCTGGCAATGGATTCCACAGCTGTGAAAAGTGCTATTTACAATTTGTTTTTTTAAACCTGTCGGTTGTTAGTTTCCTGGAATATCCCCTTGTTTTAGTATTATTTGAAATGCTCGATAACCATCCTTTATTGCTCCAGCCCAGTATCGTTTGCTTTAAGGGGCTGCCAGTCCCTGCCTGCAGCATTACTCAAGGCATCATTAAAAAATGCATTTCTGATAATGCCCTGGGCACCATCTATCAGGATGTGCTCTTGGCAATGGTATCTCATATCCATCGCCGGCACCACTGCCCTCAGGACTACTTCTAGGCTTGGCCACTGATGATTTTGGAAATTCTTTTGAATGAATGATGTTGCCTAAAGCCGTTTGCATACATAAAAAGCCCTTTGCCTGTCTTAATTGGCTGTCTGAAAACGGCCTTCCCTCAGCGCGGCAGAAAGTCTTTTCATTCATCTCCCATTGTGTGTCCAGTTTCAGCCACGCTGATCAGAGGCGCCCCTGGGGCAGGAAACGTGCACACGTAGATGCAGCATTTTCAAATCTTCATGTGCACTTTCCCAGCTAAAAACTACCCACGGGAAAAAAAAGCAGATGCAAATGACTGTACGTGCTTTGTACGTCCAGCAAACATTTCAAAGCAAAAGTACATGAGCAATTTCACTTTGATAAGTGGTGCAAAGCTTGCGGGTAACAGATGCACGTGGTTTTTGTCCCAGTGTGGATAGCTTGATAAATGCCCCAATAGCAACTAAATTATCCCATCACTACTTCATTTTCTGCACCGGTTTCCAGATTGATAATTAATGTACCATATGCATCTGTTTTATGTATAATTATGAATGGGTTTTTTCCTCTGTATGCTGCTCAGATCTTTATTTTCTGATATAGCGGAATAAATATTCCAACTCCAGCTATGTCATCAGCTAGGAGCACTGACGGGGCTGCTTTTTGGGGAGATTTGATGATGCCATTTTCATTGTAGCTAATATGCATGGAATGAAAACATCATTTCATAAACATATGGGGGTAAATATTTGAAAAAAAACAACCCAAACAAACCCAACCCTCTCCCTTAGAAACAATGATACCGTCATTATTAAAAATGGGGATAAATCAGTTGTTGACTCGGTCCGGGCATATCTTGAAATGATAATGATTTACTTTTGGGTACCACAAATGCACAAGATTCAAAACAAATTGATGATCGAGTGAGATATCTTAGAAGAGCCTTTATCAGATACAGAGCAGGAGTGCTTATATAATCTACCAGTCCCTTCAACTTTTTATTTAAGAACCATTGAAAGTCAAAGAAATATGTTATAAAGCCACAATGTTTGGTATATTTGCTTGCATTGTGGCCATAAATAACTAGAGTCAAACAGTTAGGTGAACTAGACATCTGATGGAGAAGTGAGACTAAGTAAGACCACTGCCCATCATTACATTAGCGAATGTGGTGCTGGGTGCTGATCCTGTGCATATAAATTGACCCCTTAATTATCACAATTATTTATTTATTTAAGCCTCTTATATACCATCATCAATATCAGAGATTCCCAGGCTAAAATTAGCAAGTAACATCCTTGGAAAATATCTTTTTTTTTCTCCCAAAGAGTTTCTCTCTCTGCACCTCAGAGCATTCTGCTGAAAATTCAGACAAAGCAGTAGCTGGCTCTCAGGTGCAGAGCACCCCGGGACTCCAGTACAATGTAGAAGGCTTGGGAATAGAGACACATGTGCAGGTATCTGCCGAAAAAGAGCTCTGAGCATACTCTTTTGCTAGGCAGAAAATAGATCCCACTGTTAGCTCTACACAGTCTGTGCCAGTTGATAAAATCTGCTTATATAATCAGGCCATACGTGCTTCAGATGAGTTTTTACATATTTATTTTGCAAGTCAAACCTGCTGGGCGGTGCGACTGAGCTCCACGGCAATGTCCCCGCCAGAGTTCCCGATTCCAATCACGATGATTCTCTTTCCCAGAAACTCATCGGGGTCCTTGTAATCCCGGCTATGGAAGTACCGCCCCTTGAACTTCTCTATACCTTGGGAGATAAGGGCATAGGACATCGTGATCAGGCAAATAAACTGACTGCACTTGCCTTTCTGGCAGTGCTGAGTTGTTAAACCCTTTGATCATCAATTTTCTGGATTAAGTTCTTCACAAGAAGCGGGTGCCATCACAACGGTTCACAATAGGGCACATAACTATATGTTGTATGAAGTATCTGGAATTCTAACTCTTAAACAGGTGCCATCAAAATACTGTACCATAATTTCACAAAAAAAATATTATTTGGTGGGTGTTATAAGTCATGTCCAGTTTCCTCTTACTCAGCTATAAGATATAGTACTACTTAACTCAAGTTCTTTGTTGTTTAAAAATAAAAGGAAGAATTTAGAATATAAAAATGAAAAGCACACGCTTTAAGAAAAAAGGTGTGTGTGTGGGAGTTTGACCGACCGCAACCAACATTTCCCTGGGTTCTCCTCTCAATTCTCTTCGTTGTATGCTTGCTTAAATAGCCATGTTATTAAACTTTCTCAGAAGGTTTTGATGTTTCTTTGCAGTCTGATTTCTAACGGCATATTGTTCCATATTGGGGGTCCTGCTAGGGATAGGGCCCTATCTCTTACCTGGGTTAGTCTGGTCTCTTGACTGAGGGAATGGTAAGCAGTGCTTTGTTTGCTGATCTCAGATTTCTGTGGGGGGTATGTACGCGGAGGGCTCTGTTCAGCCACTCTGCTTTTTCGTCATGTATTACTTTATGTATGGTGCATAAGGTCTTGTATTGTATTCTTTGTTCAATGGGTAACCAGTGTAGTTCTATTAAGGTTTCGGTGACATGGTCTCTTTTTACCTTTTCCAGTTAAAATTCTTGCTGCTGTGTTTTGTAGTATCTGTAGTGGTCTTATTGTGGTGTATGGTAGGCCCAGTAGGAGGGCATTACAGCAGTCTGTACTGGAAAAATTAAGGCTTGTAAGACTGAGCGGAAGTTGGTGGGCATTAGTAGTGGTTTTAGTCTTCTCAGCATCATAAGTTTGGCGTATCCTTCTCTTACTTTTTGAAATATATGTTTCATACTTAGTTCTGAATCGATTATTTATTTATTCAACCTTATATACCGGCTTTCAAGTTCATTTCAAGGCGGTTTACATTGATTGAAATTGCAGTAGCAACATTCAAATACATATATACTAAAAACATATCCTTAAACATAATACAAGGCTATAATACAGTAAAACCAAAGGCTCACTAACTAAACCGTACATTAAAACTAATCTCTTTCAAATCGCAGCAGTACTGCCACATCTTACCAGGATACCCCCTTCCCTCTACCCCTCCATCTACCCTCCTCCCCCCCACCCATCTCCCCTCCTTCCATCTCCAACTCTCATCTCCATCTTCCCCTGGTGTCTCTATATTACTATAATGAACGGGATCAACTATTTAGGCTAAAAGCCTGTTCAAATAGCCAGGTTTTTATCTGCCTCCTAAAGCTATTAATATCCTCCTCTGTCCGAATCTCCGCGGGTAAGGAGTTCCACATTTTCGGCCCTGCTAGAGATAAAGACCTCTCCCTTACTGAACTAAGGTGGGCCAGTTTGGGCGATGGAATGGTCAACAAGGCCTGCCCAAGGGACCTCAAATTTCGTGATGGGACATGAATACGTAAAGAGGCATTCAGCCATTCCGAGTTCGTGCCATAGATTGCTTTGTGTATTAAAGTTAGGCACTTATACTGTATGCGGAACTGGACCAGCAACCAATGTAGTCCCATCTGCACCGGGGAAACATGATCAAATTTTTGTGTGTCAGACACTAGCCGTGCAGCCGCATTCTGCAACAGTTGCAGCGGACGAATGGTCGATGAGGGTAAGCCTAACCATAAGGCATTACAATAATCTAGCTTGGGTAGAATTAATGCCTGGACTACAATCCGGAAATCATTCGGGTGTAATAGTGGTTTTAATCTCCTTAACACTCGTAGTTTGTGAAAGCCGTCTTTTAAGATGGCCTTCACAGAAGTTTTCATATTAAGCTCAGAATCCAGCATACAACCTAGGTCTCTCACCTCGTATTGGATCTTATACGAGGGGAGACTGTTAAGAATGTCCTTCTCTACTTTCTCTGTTACCTTATTGCCGATGAAGAGTATTTCAGTTTTTGAGTTGTTTAGCGCCAGTGACATATGTGTAAGAAGTTGGTTTATTGATTGGTAATAGACCTCCCAAAGTTTCAATGTGTCTGACAAAGAATCTTTTATGGGTATCAATATCTGGATGTCGTCCGCAAATACGTAATGTACCAGCCCCAAGCCCGCTAAGAATCTACATAATGGGGCCATATAGATATTAAATAAAGTTGGGGAGAGGGAGGACCCCTGAGGGACTCCAGTATGAAGATCAATTACCTCGGATTCGACTGTTCCCAATTTAACAACGTATGATCTATTGGCAAGAAATGATTTAAACCAATCTAATGTTTTGTCTTGAAGACCCACTTCGCTCAATCTAGAAATAAGTACTTCGTGATTGATAGTGTCAAACGCCGCTGATATATCCAACAGAATCAATAGATAGGAGGTATTCTGATCGAAGCCTCTTTGTACGGTGTCGAGTAAAGAGATTAGCAGGGTCTCTGTATTCTGAGCTTTCCGAAACCCATATTGGGCCGGAAAAAGCAGCTGATGTTCTTCTAGGTGTTCCATTAACTGTCGGTTAACCACTTTTTCAATCAATTTTGCCATAAAAGGAAGTATTGAAATCGGTCTATAGTTTGTCAAGATTTCTGGGTCCAGATTAGTTTTCTTCAAAATAGGTTTCACCATTGCACGTTTCAGACTATCTGGAAATGTGCCTTCTTCTAGTGATAAATTTACAATATCTGCTAGTGGTTTGGCTATAATATCACACACAACCTTCAGGTGGTTAATCGGCATTTTATCCATGGAATGAGTAGCCGGTGTCATTTTTTTTATTAAATTTGCTATTTCTAGGGATGAAATGGAGTCAAAAGTTGACCAATTCACTGATGGATTGCTAGGTAGAACAATATTTTGTGGGGTCTGTGTATTAAGCTTTTTTAAAACGATGTGAATTTTCTCCTGGAAGAAGGAGGCAAATTCATTACTCTTATTTTTTAAGTTATTGCCCCAATTAGTTGTGTTGCCTCTAATATTGGTCAATTCAGATACATATTGAAACAAAATCCTAGGGTTAAATTGAAATTTATGTATCCTTTCCGAGAAGAAATTGCGTTTGGCAGTATTAATTGATTCTCTATAGTTATGCAAGGCCGTTCTATAATTTGATTGTGAAACTTCATCTCGATGTTTCCGCCAAATTCTTTCCACTTTCCTCAATCCTCTTTTTAGCTCTTTTAAATGAGAGGAGAACCACGGAGCTCTGTGCTTACCTTGGAGGGGAATCAATTTTTTTACAAGGGGACACAGTTTGTTTGCTAGCTCCAGCATAATTGCGTTCCATGATTTCACTGCATCCAAAGTATTGGATCTATCTAAAGATAACAAAGCTTCCGGGAAGTTGGAAATAAGATCCTCACTATTACAAGCCTTTTTAACTTCAATTTCTATTTTATTGTCTGGTAGCGTCTCGATCTGAGGCTTTTTTAGGGACAGGCCGGCTGTAACTAAATAGTGATCCGACCATGGTACTGGTATACTCCTAGGTACTACGTTGACCTTTAGAGCGTCATTTAAAAACATCAAATCCAAAGTATGGCCCGCTTTATGCGTGGGAGCATTGATAATCTGAGTGAAACCTAATGCTTCTAGCGTATTTAGGAAATTCTCACAGTTGGCTGAGCGTGGCCACAGGTCCACATGTAGATTAAAATCTCCCATGATAATTGTGGGAATCTTAGTGTCAATCATAGATGATAACAGTTCTATAAGGGGCGAACTATTGTGCTCTAGTAAGCCCGGAGGTGTATACACCAGGCAAATTTGTAATAGGCTAGATTTGAATAGTGCAACTTCATATCGTGCCGCTATATTGATTTTTTGTTGGGACAGATGGTAGGTTTTATTCACTAGTAATAGTAAGCCTCCGCCTTTCTTATCTACCCTGGGGCAGGAAAAGATATCATATTCTGCATGGGGTAACTGATTGATAAGTACTGTATCGGAAGACCTTAACCACGTCTCCGTAATACCACAAATATCAGGTTTCTGATCCTTGAGATGATCCAGAACAACCGGGATCTTTTTACTAATCGATTGGATGTTAACCAAAGACAAAGATAGCATAGTTAGAGTTATAATTTTGTGATTAGGAATAATAGAGACTCGGGTCAGGTAGCGCTGCGTGGGTCTTTTCCATTTCTGATCTTGACGCGAATTATCTCTATAACAGTTAATTCTAGCTGGAATCGGGTATCCAGCCATTTTAGGCTTTAGTACTCACAGTTATTGTGGCGGATTAGATAGTCTGTTGGGCACTCGGCACCGGGTGGCGCCAAGGGGGGCGCTAAGGGGAACGCCCCTTTAGCGTGCCCCTTCAGCTCGCGCCGACGGCTCGCGCCGCCGACTTGGTCAGCGTCTTAAAAACCCCGCGCTGATCACTGACGTCACCCGGGGGGAGGGGTCAACGCCTCGCGGAGGAAGGGACCAGGTCTCGGGGAGGAATCGAGGAAGGCAGGCACAAAGCTGGAGTCCAGTGCTGTAGGTAATCCCGTTGGTCTTTTTGCCTCAGGAGGTAACAATGAGGCAAAATGCAAGAAAAAACTCACTCCCTTGGGCTGTTCTACCACCGACCTGGTCAGTGTCTTAAAAACCCCGCGCTGATCACTGACGTCACCCGGGGGGAGGGGTCAACGCCTCGCGGAGGAAGGGACCAGGTCTCGGGGAGGAATCGAGGAAGGCAGGCACAAAGCTGGAGTCCAGTGCTGTAGGTAATCCCGTTGGTCTTTTTGCCTCAGGAGGTAACAATGAGGCAAAATGCAAGAAAAAACTCACTCCCTTGGGCTGTTCTACCACCGACCTGGTCAGCGTCTTAAAAACCCCGCGCTGATCACTGACGTCACCCGGGGGGGAGGGGTCAACGCCTCGCGGAGGAGGCGTTGACCCCTCCCCCCCCGGGTGACGTCAGTGATCAGCGCAGGGTTTTTAAGACGCTGACCAGGTCGGTGGTAGAACAGCCCAAGGGAGTGAGTTTTTTCTTGCATTTTGCCTCATTGTTACCTCCTGAAGGTTTCATACTTTCTCAGCTAGTTGTATTTTTTTGTTGTTTTTAAGTGTAATTGGGTTCTGAATGATCATTATGTTTTTTCTTTCTAGGTGTAAGAATTCAGTTTTCTCTATATTGATCCATTTGGTTTAGAAGTTGTTTTATTATATCTAGGTACATGTTGGCTAAGTTTAGAGTTTTCTCAATTTTGTCGTTGATTGGGAGTATTAACTGAATATCATCGGTGTAGATATAGTGCGAAATTCCTAAACCTGCTAGCAGGCGACATAAAGGCAGCATGTATATGTTGAATAACCATTAGCCATTGCATATGGTCTGAACTTTATTCATCCAGGGTTTGGGTTCTAATAGGTGATAGAAGAAAGAGTAAGGGGAGTGTCCATGGTAGCCTGAAGAGAGGGTTATTTTCAATCACAAAGGGAACAGGTTAACCCTATCCAATATACTTTTCACCTTAGATCTGGTACACTACAAGAAATGGTCAACCATTTGTAACTTGAACCCAGTAACCAGGGAGGAATTTGTAACCTACTCACCAATAACTAAAGAAATAACATTTTTTCAAAAGCTTGCCTGCATACCAGGAAAAGACTCCAGTGGTAAATGAGGGTCTGTGTGATGACCAGTGCAAACTAAAACAGCATCAAAGATGGCTGACTCCTGCTTCCCATCCATCTCTGTGACAACCTCCCATTGCCCAGTGCTGGAAAAATCTGGGCATTTTCTTACTGAACGGACGAGAGTCTAAATAATAAGAAAAAAAACAATTATTATGAGTCTGGATGACCTTGAGCTTTATGATTATTAATCTCAATCAGCCTGTTATGTTGATGAAAGTGAATCTAGAAAGATGAAGGAGAGCATAATGACCATAGGTTCACTTTTTATGTTTGCAAGTGGAAGAAATATTGGCTTCCTATAGAACACTAATCAGTGAGATAATCTGATTTAATTACATGAGTTACATTTATTGTCATTTATTAATTCCAAAGCAAAAAAAAAAGATGTGGATCAATATTGGACAGATAAGATGGGCTGCATGGTCTTCTCCTGCCATTTCTAATTCTAATGTGATATTGAAGTCCATAACTGAGGCAAGAGAACTGATCTTACCTGGGTACCATGGCAAAGAGTGGCTACAACCAAAGACCCCACATGAGTAGAAACAGTTAAGATAAGAAAAAGATGGCTGTTTTACCTTATTAGTCCAATAAACAGATCTAGCGAGCTAACTTCTATATGAACCCCCCTTCCCAAGAGACAGAGGTTAA
This sequence comes from Rhinatrema bivittatum, assembly GCF_901001135.1. Classification (NCBI taxonomy): domain Eukaryota; kingdom Metazoa; phylum Chordata; class Amphibia; order Gymnophiona; family Rhinatrematidae; genus Rhinatrema; species Rhinatrema bivittatum. Next base: position 25,599,268 of record NC_042624.1, on the reverse strand, counting down.
AGAGCATGCTACCATTTAAGTGAACTGCAGCACAGAAAACAAAGAGCACAATGCAGCTATATAACATGAGCTACCAGCCCATAGAACCCAGAATGAGATTGAAAAGGTTGCCAGACGTCTTACTTTGAATGCTTAAATGACCATTGAATAGATGAGTCAGTGACTCAGGTAGGGGAATTTGCATGTCACAGTTCCCTGGACTACTGTTGGTAACTTGCAGTGAAATATCACTTTAAATCATACAGAACTACGACTGGAAAAATCCAACATTGGAGAATTCTGTATGGGAGAGGGATTTGTGAGAAAATATACTGAAAAACAGTCCTAGGAAGCAAACAGATTCTCAGTCTGATGATCAAGGGGAGTCAGACCCTTGGGTACCCAGTTCTCCAACAAGAGAAGAAAAGCCAGGCAGGATGGAAGGGTGTGTACACATTCTCTTCCCATAGTCCTTGGGTTTTGGCCTTTGGCTGAGAGAAGGTGACCCGTCCAGGCTGGCTAACAGCAAATGACTGGTCATAAGCTTAGCTGAGCCAAATCACTAAAAGCTGAGACTGCAGAGAGCCTGAATCACTGAATGCTATACAAGCATGTGCTTAGTAGAGCTGTAAACTCACGCCAGGAAAATATTTCCTATCAAGGTAGAGGCATGGAAGGACAGCAGCAGATTGGGAGGTGACCCAGGGTACAGCTTGATCAAAGGGACCCCAGCAGCATATTGAGCAGTCCCCCAGTAGGAAGGGGAACCCAGCAGCAGATTAAGCAGTCCACCAGGTGAAAGGAGACCCCACAGCAGCAGATTGGGAGGCAACCCTGGGTCACCCTTGAGTAAGGGGTCCCCAGTGGCAGATTGAGTGGACTCCAAGGAGGGTATGGACCCCAGTGGCAGATCGAGCAGTCACCCAGGAGGTTGTGGACCTAGCAGCAGATCGAATGGTCCTTCGGGAAGAAGGGGACCCCAGTGGCAGATCCTGAGGCACAGTTGGGTTCTCCAGGAGGGCATGGATTCAGCAGCATTCCTGAAAGTGGAATCAGGTCTCCCAGGAGGGCATGGACCTTACAGCGGAGCGGAAGCAGCACCAAAGAGATAGCAGTGGTTTAGATAGAATAGGATCAACCCCCCCCCCCCCCTGACCAACACTGCCCACCAGCCCAGTTGCATCTTGTTACATGGGTGAGATCTGGGATAAAAAGGGGGCAGAGAAAAAGTGGGAATGCAAGAGGTCCTTCTATTCTATATGGTGGTATACTGTGGGGGCCAACAACCCCAAATTGCCAAATATTAAATGTTCTTGTTACCCCTGACATTTAACCAGGAGTAGATAAGTGTGCTGCTTGACATCCTATTAGCAATCTACATAATTTAGAAAGGTATATACTTACATAGTCTAATAAACCTGTATATATGTGAACATACTAGAGATGTGAATCGTGTCCTCGATCGTCTTAACGATCGATTTCGGCTGGGAGGGGGAGGGAATCGTATTGTTGCCGTTTGGGTGTGTAAAGTATCGTGAAAATCGTTAAAATCATGAGCCGGCACACTAAAACCCCCTAAAACCCACCCCCGACCCTTTAAATTAAATCCCCCACCCTCCCGAACCCCCCCCCAAATGCTTTAAATTACCTGGGATCCAGCGGCGGTCCGGAATGGCGGCGGTCTTATTTCTTGCGCTACTTAATTTTTTCCCTAATATATTTCATTAGCTTAGCTCCAGCTGAGTTTGCCCAAAGGTGGCTAACTGCACTGTGGGCCAGATTTTCAAAAGCATTTACTCGAGCAAAACTGGTTTTTGCTCGAGTAAATACACTTTACTCAAGTATGTGGGCTTTTCAAAATTGCTACAATATATGCCATTGAATTGTCCATAGGATTTACTCAAGTAAGTGCACTTTACTCGAGTAAATAGCTTTTGAAAATTGCTACGATAGTATGTCACATTTACATGCGTAACTCCTTTGAAAATGACCCCCTGTATGTGTAAGACAGGTTTATCCAACTCCCGTGTCCCGCTTCTCTTAAGGAAATCAAAGCTGCATCTGTGCTTTAAATTACCTGGGGATCCAGCGACGGTCCGGAACGGCGGCGGTCCAGAACAGCCTCCTGCAATTGAATCGTGTTGTCTTCAGCCGGCGCCATGTTCCAAAATGGCGGTGCAAAATGGCGGCGGCCATAGACCAACACGATTCGACTGCAGGAGGTCGTTCCGGACCCCCGCTGGACTTTTGGCAAGTCTTGTGGGGGTCAGGAGGCCCCCCCAAGCTGGCCAAAAGTTCCTGGGGGTCCAGCGGGGGTCCGGGAGCGATTTCCTGCCGCGAATCGTTTTCCGTACGGAAAATGGCGCCGGCAGGAGATCGACTGCAGGAGGTCGTTCCGCCGCTGAACGACCTCCTGCAGTCGATCTCCTGCCGGCGCCATTTTCCGTACGGAAAACGATTCGCGGCAGGAAATCGCTCCCGGACCCCCGCTGGACCCCCAGGAACTTTTGGCCAGCTTGGGGGGGCCTCCTGACCCCCACAAGACTTGCCAAAAGTCCAGCGGGGGTCCGGAACGACCTCCTGCAGTCGAATCGTGTTGGTCTATGGCCGCCGCCATTTTGCGCCGCCATTTTGGAAAATGGCGCCAGCTGAAGACAACACGATTCAATTGAGGGGGCCGTTCCGGACCGCCGCCGTTCCGGACCGCCGCTGGATCCCCAGGTAATTTAAAGCATTTGGGGGAGGTTTGGGAGGGTGGGGGATTTAATTTAAAGGGTCGGGGGTGGGTTTTAGGGGGTTTTAGTGTGCCGGTTTTCCTGCCCTCCCCCTTCCCCCGATTTACGATTTTTTGACGATAAATCGGGGGAATTGGTATTGTATCGTGGCCCTAACGATTTTTGATGATTTAAAATATATCGGACGATATTTTAAATCGTCAAAAAACGATTCACATCCCTAGAACATACTGCTAACCTTATTCACAGTCAGCCAGAGTGACTCACTGCTCTCTTGATTAACAAATGTTGGTACCTATTCAAACCAAGTCACACTACCTGAACACCTTTCAAAGGGGAGTAACTGGACTGAACTTTTCAACCTTTTTACTTAGGCATACACTGCTCCTGGCTACTTTTTTTTTTTTTTTAAATACAAACACTCAGTTCTGCTTACTAGCTGCCTTACAGACTTGTAAAAATAAACACACTACCTACTGCTTTCTAGCTGCCTTACTGACTAACTATTTAAAAATGCAAACAGTCTAACTTGTTTATTCATTGCCTTACTGACTATTAAAGGCACAAACACACTAAATAATATTCCCAAATAGTTAACTTTGCCCCAATACTATTAAGAAAGACAATGTCCCAAGCAAAAACTTACTGATTCCTTTCAGCCACCAGCAAGATGATCCTCTCCTCTCAGTGTTCCCACTGTACATAGTCATGTAGAAATATATATACTTATATAGTCTAATAAACCTGTATATATTTGTACATACTGCCAGCCTTGTTCACAGTCTCATTTGTTTTCCTGGGGTGAAGAGAGAGAAATCCCACCCGCTAACACCTTCTTCCCCGGGTGGAGTCACCAGGTGCCAAGAACATGAGGACCAACGGAGTCTGCCCTAGGGAGGGGATCTCGTTAGGTCGATCCCAGAACCAGGAATGCCCTGTGAGGTAAGTGGTTAAGGGGGCGTTACAACCCTGCAGAGTGGCTAATAATAGATGCTTAGTCTTACCAGGTGACTATATTTGTGGCTTGGATTGTAAGAAGGGAGTGAGATTCGGCTTCCATTCAAGATTATGCTTCCAGTGCTGCCTCAGTCAGAACAGCGCTGGAGGCATCGGGGCAGAGAATCTGGACCCTCGCTCCCGGCAGGGAAATCAAAGGTATTGTGGGGTTGGGAAGGGGGAGGGGGAATGGGAATGGGAGGGGAGGCACTACATATCAGCACTATGGGTGGGGCAAGGACCGAATCTTAATAGTTTGTGAAAATCTTAATAGTTTGTGAAAATCAGGGATGGGGAACCAGCCTATAAACGTGGGGACTTGTACTGCATTAACCCAGGTTTGGGGGTGCAGGAAACTCCTGTTTATTCCTTCACAGCACAGCCAGAGGCAACATAAACAAATGAGACTACAGTTTTTGTTTCATTCATGGGACCCTCCCCCTCACCCCATCCCGTCGTTTCGGGGTCCACAAGTGAAATGAAAATCGACTCATTTGTCGTGTTTAACCCGTTCATTTCAAATCAGTGCCCATGCCGAACAAGTAATAAAGTCACAAATTGCCCGTGTGTTTGGAATGAAATTATATGCATGGAATGGGACGAGGCTACGTTTTACCTTTCCAGAGTTGTCTAGCGGAATGAAGACTTCAGAAGGGCAATTCATTGGGTCTCATGACAGAGTCCCATGAGAATTATCTGGGAATAATTCTTAAGGGACTTCAGTAAAATGCAAAACAGCTTGCAAGGGATCAGGCTTTCTCCATGACCAAGGGGACTATTAGAATCCCGCTTTTCTTAACAGGAACATAGTAAGTGATGGCAGAAAAGGCCCATCCTGTCTGCCCAGCAAGTTGGGTTTTTTTTACATTATTATTTATTTGTTTTTGTGGCTAGTAACTGCCACTCCATGCAGGTCACCCCATGGGCACACTTTTTATATCCGTTTTGTGCTGCTTATAAGGGAGCCTCTAAGGCACTGGTCACGGTGTAGCACTACAGGAGCTCATGGGGATGCTGCGCCGCACTATGTCAGGCACTGCATCTGGTGCCCTGAGCTGCGACGGGGTCTTGGGTTCCTACTAAAGAACACTGCTGGACAACAAGCAGTGGCACTGTTAGGATAAGGGTCAGAAAAGATGCAGGCCTGAAGGAAGAGAAAGCAGCAGATGGGGAAAGAAAGATAGAAGAGAAGAAACTTTAATTTTTCCGTGTACAAAATAAAAGAGAACGGGTGCAGGGTAGCAGTGCTCACGCTGCAGAAGGACAACGGTCGTATCATGGAGATTGGTTTTACCTTGAAGCGGATGTACTGCAGAAGGTTGAAGTGTTTGGCATAGATCCTAAAGTAGTCTAGGATCTTAGAGTTGTGCATATAATTTGGATAATGGTCTGGGATGGGAAAGTCACTGTAGCACATCATCTCCTTGGAGGTGTTAATGATCACAGACCTATAGATACTTGCTCGCCCATCTTCAGAAACTTCCTGTATTAAAAAATATTGTAATACATTAATTGACATGACTAACAAATTAAGAAAACTGTATACATGTAGCAGGTTCTTCATCTGGTGCTTTATCTTTAATAACTAGGGGGTACCACGGGTCCAGAATTGTTCTGGGGCCTGGGTGCAATCACTCCCTAGCTTACTCACGGCTCACTCTAGGTAGAAAATCTCCCCAAAGTGCAATATTGTCCAGAAAAGGAGCAAGGAAATAATGGAACGGAATAGGATGAAAGTAAGATTCAGCCCAGTGTCCATCCATTCAGCCCCTGCACGAGAATCAGCAAGACAAAAATACAAAAGGAGTCCAGAAGTGGTGTTTTACTGTAAATTAAAGAACAGGGTCCAGGTAAAAACTGCAAGAATTGAAAATCAGCAGACAGCAGATAAGCAAAATAAAACATAGGCTTTCCTCATCCATAGTGAACCTTCTCCTCACTCTCCTATGACTCAATATATTATGACAAACCAAATGTATCAAAAAAATACACCACTGAATTCAGCGACCTACATAATAATCAAAAAAATCAAGAGCGAGAGCTCTGTCACTGATGTGTAGTAGTCATTGGTGATAAATTATTCAATTCTCTAATAATTTGAAAATAATTTCAATGACCTACACTGCGTGGAGTGCTGTTTTTTACTTGCTTTAAATCGTCCTATATTTCAATGAATGTATAGAAGGAGATAGGAGAGGTTTCATATATTGTGTAGGTGTCCCAGCACCACTACTTAGTGGTTATAATCATCAACCATCCTCCTCCTCCATGAAATATTTAAAAAAAAAAAAATTTTTTTGTGTTGTATTACTCTAATCTCGATGAACCTAAGACTCTTCCGTGGCTTGAAAGTCAGTCAATTTCTATGCAAACTGCAACTAATGAAGCTTTATAAGGATGAAAATAATTTTCAAAGTAATTTTCAAAAAGAGTAAAGATCAGACTTCTCCGATTTGTTGTTGGTGTGTAATGTCCAACCTTTAAAGATGGTCCCGACACAAATAGTCCGTGTTTCAAACGCCAGTCTTTCCTCAGGGGAATATGTTGATGCTGGAAAACCAACTTGTTGGAGTCTGAATCTCTCCGCTCGATGATTCCACGAATAATCTCTGCTTTTGCTATTGAGTGATGTTACTCTGACATCGCCTCCGGAAGGATAGTCTATCGGTGTACCATGACCCCTTTTATATGTATCAACTGAAGCACTAATAGCCAATGAATGAATGAAAAAAATTATGCCGGTCTATGATGTCAATGACCGACCTTATAGAGAACTTTCTTATAAAAAACTGTCAAATGAGTGGACCTGAAAGAACTATGTTGGAATCAAACGTCCTCCTGACTCGTTTTCGTTTCACGTGGACGGATGACGTACCAAGTCGACCTGATAGAAAACTATGTGGGCATGGAATCTCACTACTTGGCGGACCTGAAAGGAAGTAGCCAGCTTTTGAACGTCCTCCTAGCGGACTGCTTGAATGTCTAAATGAAACTGTGAACTTACCACTGTACTTCTGTGGCGTCTGAAAGACCCCGTGACGATGTTATAAAATCGTGTTAACATGTGTAAAAATTATTTATACTAAACAGTGTCCTAATGCCTCCTGAGTCTGGATGTCTCAAGATGTTATTGTGTTTTATACACTACAGCATGAATCATCGAGCGGAATCATCGAGCGGAGAGATTCAGACTCCAACAAGTTGGTTTTCTAGCATCAACATATTCCCCTGAGGAAAGACTGACGTTTGAAACACGGACTGTTTGTGTTGGGACCATCTTTAAAGGTTGGACATCACACACCAACAACAAATCGGGGAAGTCTGATTTTTACTCTTTTTGAAAATTACTTTGAAAATTATTTTCAACCTTATAAAGCTTCATTAGTTGCAGTTTGCATAGAAATTGACTAACTTTCAAGCCATGGAAGAGTCTTAGGTTCATCAGGATTAGAGTAATACAACACAAAAAAATTTTTTTTTTAAATATTTCACGGAGGAGGAGGATGGTTGATGATTAAAACCACTAAGTAGTGGTGCTGGGACACCTACACAATATATGAAACCTCCCCTATCTCCTTCTATACATTCATTGAAATATAGGACGATTTAAAGCAAGTAAAAAACAGCACTCCACACAGTGTAGGTCATTGAAATTATTAGAGAATTATTAGAGAATTGAATAATTTATTACCAATGACTACTACACATCAGTGACAGAGCTCTCGCTCTTGATTTTTTTCAATATATTATTAGTCAGTAAATCTTCCTGGGACGGATCTCTAGCTCCTTCCTCCTAGCTTCCTCAGCAGCGCCTCACCCTCTGACTATTCAGCATGCCCCAAGGGATTTTCTACCCCCTTGAAGCCTGCCCCTGACAAGGTGGGGTTTGGGCAAGGAGAGGATTTGAAAAAACGAACCCTCTCCCACTGCCCATAGCTGGAGAAATCTGTGGATTATATTTAGTGATAGCCATAGCCCCTGTCACGTTCATATGTCCAGTTTTCCTTTGGGACTGATTCCAGAAACATCATAAAGTATTTCCGTGACCTCGTTTGCACAGTTAATTCCCTATGAAGAAAAAGGGCCCCTTAATTTTGCTCAAGCTTTGCGCCAGCCTCCCTTTGCCTGCTATGCTGATGCTTATTATTGTATTTCCCAACATAGCTCAAACCTATACAAAGATCTCTGTGATAGAGAGCCATAAACCCTAACTCTGCTCCTCAGTATACAGAGCCCATGGCAGAGGACCTCAACGATGGGCTACGTGGACTCAACCCCAATCCCACATTGTTCAGCTTCAGACCCCAGAAAGGAAACCGTAAGCCCTGTAAGCCATATTTGATTTGTACCTGGTGAATGTGAAGTCTTTGTCCTAAACCACGGATTTAAACGAGAGAGACCAACGACATGCTTCAAGCAGATCACCGCACATACCAAGCTGATGAGTCAGGCCCTTCATTTTCAGTTTTACAGAAACGATTATTCATTTCCTACTGATTTTGTAACACTGAATGTACAGACTTTTGATTGGTCCCACAGAATTCAGAATGGGCCTGGGCTTCCCTCTAACAGGTGGTAATGAGTCGTCCTCTGTCAGCAGTGACAGGGTTTGAACCTGGGAGCATGGGAAGCACAGGTTGGAAACCTGCACCACAGCAGAGACGATGTTGACTGATGACGAAGTCTGAGAATAGTCATCTAACACCTCTGGAAGCTCCCCATTGGATCAGCACTGGGGGTGCGCTAAACTGAGGATTTATGGAGCTCCAGAAGCACTGCCCTTTGCTGGCTCAACAGTGTCCTTGGAGTTTGCCCTGTGGAAACTCTGTTCGTCTTGGCCTTTGTTTCTGGTCACGCCATCTCAGCAGCTCATGAACCTGTGTCCTTTCGTACCCTTAGGCCTGCAGCACCATCTCCTGGCTCCTGCCTGATGTCTGGGCTCTTATATGACCTTGGGACATTAGCCTGTCTAACTCCTTGTTGAGTCGATTCCTGATATCTGCCTGTACACCCCAATATGATCTCCAATCCTCATCTCCCTCGTCCAAGCTCCCATCAGAGCAGAAAAGGCTGAACAGTGTGTTGTATGTCTATCTATCAAAGTAAACCCCGATATTGACCCAGAAAAATGATTCAGTTTTTTGCCCTATTCTGCTCCTATTGTTCTTAGAATAAATACTGATAGACTTTTAGCAAAATTAAAAGAAGAAAAGTGAGCACTGGCTTAACCTGTGGCTTCCCAGACTCGGGAGAGGCGGGAAGAGTAGGAGAGAAACATGTCCTACTGGTCACAGTAGATTTCCTAACGTACAAGATAGCTTATAACAAAGATTCACATTTCTTTAGTGAGTACATGATAGTTCCTGTCTATTTTTCCAAATTCACTTTTCTGAAAAAACATTCTTATATTATTATTAATCTACAGGGTGGCAGCCTGCCTGTCATCTTTGACTGCTATAACTCCCAATCAGCAGAAAAATGGGACTCACTGCACACAGTATATTCCTCAACAAATAAACTTTTTTATTTTCTGGCCTTACCACAGAGAGTCCCTGATTAGATCAGGGTACCCGGGCTTCAACAGGCTGAGAGAGTTGCAGAAATAAAAGCAAAGTTAAAGGTACAAGTGATTTCACAACTATGTCCACCTGTTCCTTAGTAGGAGAATTATTTCACCAAATCTTTTCCCCACTCGTCTTCTAATCCACATCTTAACGTAATACCAGCAGTTACTTTTAGCACTTCTCCCCCTCCAATATCCTCTCCACTCCATAGACAGACTGCGCACATTACAGTCAAGATCAAGTTTTAGGAGCTCACGATTCGCCACCTCGCATGTTTTCTCCCAAGATCATGAAGCTCTGTTTCCTCCACAATCTCCTTCTCCCAGCGCCCATCCAGGCCACAGGGAGGACTTACCCCAGCATCCTGACTCTTGTCCCTCGGAGGTTCTCCTATACCCCACCTCACGCCTCTCTGCTCCACCTCTACCTCTGCCTCTGGGACTCAGGTTGGCTTCCTCGTTGTCTTTCCATGAGGGGACGCACCGATCCTTGGCTGCTTCCCTGATAAGGAGGAATGCCTCACACCTCAGGCCTTTCCCCTTCAGGGGGAAAATCCCTGCAAGGCACTCTCCTATAAGGCTCACTAGGCTTGCTGCCAACTTCCTCCAATCTCCCCAAATCTCTGCCAAAATCCCAAATCATCCTTTCTCTACACAATCAAATGCTTGGTTTAAATTTACCAGAATGCATGCCATCTAGTGGTCATTCTGAATATCACACACTTAAATTTCAGCATTAAAAGGAAATGTTTGCTTTTCTGCGGTTTTGTCACACTTTATATAGAAGCATCTCGGGCACTCTACCCCTCTCAGAAGAGTTTCAAGGGCTCTTTTGTGACAGAGAAGGCTCCCTGGCAGGAGACCCATCACAATAACATGAATGAGAATCCTGTGCTTTTGCAAATATATATATATTTCTTTTTTTAACATTCTAGTTATATTATAACCAATAAATATACTTAAAAGATAGGTGCTTTTTCATTTATTTTAAAGTATTACTCTTTCTTAATTAAAGATCATAAAGGCTGATTGGAGCCAGGGTCACTGTATTCATATGACAGCATACCTATGAAGGATGGGCTGGTTAAAAACTAACTCATTATGGGGCAGATTTTAATAGCCCTATGCCTGGATTTATGTGTATAGGGGGATTACGCGCACCGGGCCTATTTTCAAAAGGCCCGGCAGCGCATGTAAAGCCCCGGGATGCGTGTAAGTCCTGGGGTTTGAAAAAATGGGTGGTCTGGGGCGGGGCAGGGGCGTGGCCAGAGGCCTCTACAAGGCTGCTGGGCCGGGGGTTCATGCGCCGGCAGTTGGCTGGCAGGCGTAACTTGTGAAATAAAGGTACGGGGGGGGGGGGGGGGGGAATGAGGAAAGCCAGCCAACTAGTGTGCACCCCTTTGCGCGTGCCAACCCCTGATTTTATAACATGCACGCGGCTGTGCACGCATGTTATAAAACTGGGCATACATTTGTGCGCGCCCGTACATTTTAAAATCTGCCCCTATATCTGTATGGTAGCAAATTCACTTACTTTAAACTTCCAGAGTCCACCAAGGTCATCGGTTCTCTCGAAGCAGGTGGGCTCAAGCCCCTCATCCACGCAGGATTTGATACAGACCAAACCACTGGCCCCAGCTCCAATCACTGCCACTCTCTTCACCATGGCGTCCTGAGTCAGGGAACAGCAAAGACCTTATTGTGAATGTTATAAACCCCCAAATAAAAAGTACAGTTATCACATTACATGTTAGTCATTACGGTTCTGTGCATTAAGGACCTGATTTTCAAAGTCATTTACCCACATAAAAAGCAAGTTTGCTTACTGTAAATAGGGTTCTCTATAGACAGCCGGATAAATTAGCCTTGACACCTGGATACATCATCCAACAGCACCAAATGGACTCATCTCTCTAGTTCAGTAAAGTTTTAGCACTGAGCATCTACAGGAGTTCCTGCCCGTACTGTCTCGTAATCCATGGTAGAGCATACTTTTAGCTAGATAGTGTTTAGCCCAACTGAACTTTCCCTACATTTACTATTTATAACTTTGGAAAAGTAGTCAACTCTGCAGAGAGGCAGGAGGGTATTAATCATGACTAATTCATCTTGCTGACTATGGAAAACTCCATTTACAGTAAACAAACATGCTTTCTCCATCGACAAGCAGGGCTGAATTAACTATGACACATCAGAAGCCTCAAGCTGAGGGTTAGAAGCGGAGTACTTACTGAAAACCAACCCAGATCTACCCATGGAGAGTGAAATACTGGGTAAACAGGCTGCATAAAACTGCATGCCCAAAGAAACTGTTGCTTCTTGAGAAATTGTCCAAACAATAATGAGATATGAAGGTGTGAACTGATGATCAAGTTGAAGCTTTGCCGATGTCTTCAATGGACATGGCTCTTAGGTTAGTTACTGAGGTAGCCATGGATCTGACTTGACGAACTACTTCCAGTCTGTTAAGATTATAGAAGATGAAAAGTTGAGGATCCCTGATGATGTGGTTGAGTTCTTTTCAGATAATAAGCGAAGGCCCTTTTACAGTCCACTGAATGTAGGGCCTTCTCCCCTTTATGTACATCAAAAGATTGTGGACAAAACAATGGCTTGATTCAAATGAAATGCAGAAACCAGTTATTGGCAGAAACGGGGTAAGTGCGGAGCACCATGAACCAATGCTTGTAGCTCTCTGACTCTTTTAGCCAAGTTGTCATTGACTGATGATTACTGAGGCCCAAAGAGGAGAGGGAGAACATGAAGCAGATCTTTTGGAGACAAACGAATAGGTTCATGAAGCCTATCTGACACCAAGATGATTTCATTTAAAACTGTACATTTTTCTGTAGTGACGCGTAGTGACCAACAGTCAACCACTGCATCAAACATGTGCCTTAATGCCCCTAAAGTATCTAGTGATCCATCCTTAGTGCCTCCACATTCAGCTATTTTCCATGGCCAGAAATGTAGTAGGGATTGGGAGGAGATGGAAAAGCATGGGAAATGCCAAAGTGGTTTTGGATTTGGTGAGAGAGGTAATGGTGGTGGGGCCACTTGGCAATAGTGATCATAATATGATCAAATTTGAATTAATGACTGGAAGGGGGACAGTAAGCAAATCCATGGCTCTAGTGCTAAACTTTCAAAAGGGAATTTTGATAAAATGAGAAAAATAGTTGAGCAGCTACAAAGGTATAAAGTGTGCAAGAGGCATGGACATTGTTAAAAAATACCATCCTAAAAGCACAGTCCAGATGTATTCCACACATTAAGAAAGGTAGAAGGAAGGCAAAACGATTACTGGCATGGTTAAACGGTGAGGTGAAAGAGGCTATTTTAGCCAAAAGATCTTCATTAGGGATGTGAATCGTTTTCCATATCGTCTTAACGATAGAAATCGTGTGGCAGGGCAAGAAAATCGTCTTAGGCACGATTTTTTAGTTAAAAAATCGTTAAAAATCGTTTTTTCCGATTAGTGCGCACTAACTCGAGTTAGTGCGCACTAACTGAAAATGATACAATTTGACACTTTTCAGGTCAGTTAAGGTCAGTTTAGGAATGAATATGTATTCCTATTGGCTGCCCTCTTATTTATTCATGTTACCAAGTTTCCTACTGACAGTATATGGGGGATGGGAAATGGAAACAGTTGGTAGCTTGACAAAACAAGTAATGTGATCAGTCAATGTGACTAGAACTTGTGCCCTAACCCTGATACCAGGGGTATTGTGATCTTCCTGCACACAGTGCCCTATCCCTAATAATACCAGGAGTGTTGTGATCTTCCTGCACCCAGTGCCCTATCCCTAATACCAGGGGTGTTGTGATCTTCCTGCACACAGTGCCCTATTCCTGATACTGGGGGTGTTGTGATCTTCCTGCACACAGTGCCCTATTCCTGATACCGGGGGTGTTGTGATCTTCTTGCACACATCCCGATATCAGAGATAGGGCACTGCATGCAGGAAGATCACAACACTCCTGGTATTAATAGGGATAGGGCACTGCATGCAGGAAGATCACAACACTCCTGGTATTAATAGGGATAGGGCACTGCATGCAGGAAGATCACAACACCCTTGGTATCAGGGATAGGGCACTGTGTGCAGGAAGATCACAATACCCCGGAGGAGTGAGGGTCAGGCAGCTCCCCCCTGTCTGTGAAGCCAGCCTCTCACTAGTAATGCAGGGAGGGAGCTGTCTCAGACTTCACCATCCTCCCCCCCCCCCCCTCTTACCCACACACCATTCACTAGCTGGGACATGGGGGAAGTCAGGAGTGAGGGTCAGGCAGCTCCCCCCTGTCTGTGAAGCCAGCCTCTCACTAGTAATGCAGGGAGGGAGCTGTCTCAGACTTCACCATCCACCCCCCCCTCACCCACACACCATTCACTAGCTGGGACATGGGGGAAGTCAGGAGTGAGGGACAGGCAGCTCCCCCCTGTCTGTGAAGCCAGCCTCTCACTAGTAATGCAGGGAGGGAGCTGTCTCAGACTTCACCATCCTCCCCCCCCCCCCCCTCACCCACACACCATTCACTAGCTGGGACATGGGGGAAGTCAGGAGTGAGGGTCAGGCAGCTCCCCCCTGTCTGTGAAGCCAGCCTCTCACTAGTAATGCAGGGAGGGAGCTGTCTCAGACTTCACCATCCTCCCCCCCCCCCCCTCACCCACACACCATTCACTAGCTGGGACATGGGGGAAGTCAGGAGTGAGGGTCAGGCAGCTCCCCCCTGTCTGTGAAGCCAGCCTCTCACTAGTAATGCAGGGAGGGAGCTGTCTCAGACTGGTATCAGGGTTAGGGCACTGTGTGCAGGAAGATCACAATACCCCGGAGGAGTGAGGGTCAGGCAGCTCCCCCCTGTCTGTGAAGCCAGCCTCTCACTAGTAATGCAGGGAGGGAGCTGTCTCAGACTTCACCATCCTCCCCCCCCCCCTCACCCACACACCATTCACTAGCTGGGACATGGGGGAAGTCAGGAGTGAGGGTCAGGCAGCTCCCCCCTGTCTGCGAAGCCAGCCTCTCACTAGTAATGCAGGGAGGGAGCTGTCTCAGACTTCACCATCCACCCCCCCCCCCCTCACCCACACACCATTCACTAGCTGGGACATGGGGGAAGTCAGGAGTGAGGGTCAGGCAGCTCCCCCCTGTCTGTGAAGCCAGCCTCTCACTAGTAATGCAGGGAGGGAGCTGTCTCAGACTTCACCATCCTCCCCCCCCCCCCCCCCCTCACCCACACACCATTCACTAGCTGGGACATGGGGGAAGTCAGGAGTGAGGGTCAGGCAGCTCCCCCCTGTCTGTGAAGCCAGCCTCTCACTAGTAATGCAGGGAGGGAGCTGTCTCAGACTTCACCATCCTCCCCCCCCCCTCACCCACACACCATTCACTAGCTGGGACATGGGGGAAGTCAGGAGTGAGGGTCAGGCAGCTCCCCCCTGTCTGCGAAGCCAGCCTCTCACTAGTAATGCAGGGAGGGAGCTGTCTCAGACTTCACCATCCTCCCCCCCCCCCCTCACCCACACACCAATCACTAGCTGGGACATGGGGGAAGTCAGGAGTGAGGGTCAGGCAGCTCCCCCCTGTCTGTGAAGCCAGCCTCTCACTAGTAATGCAGGGAGGGAACTGTCTCAAACTGGTATCAGGGTTAGGGCACTGTGTGCAGGAAGATCACAACACTCCTGGTATTAATAGGGATAGGGCACTGTAAGAGATGACTGTAGTAGATTGAATAAAGATCTGATGTTTCTGCTCTCCTCACACCAAACAAAAACAACACACAAGCAGAGAAGCCCTTCTTACAAAGCTGAGCTAGTGAGTTAAGTAGGAGGAAAAGTAAACATACTGGTGCCAGTGTGGCTACTTAAAAAATACACTTACCAACAATCAATTACATATATTTGAACTGTGTACAGTTCCAGCCAGGACCACCTTTCTAAAATGCACAGTGATTGGCAAATTCAACATGCACTAGCATTTCAGGTGCCTGCTAACAAAAATAATAAACAAACAAGTTCTAGTCACGTGAGTGCTGATCATTACATTACATTTTTTGTCAAGCTTCCAACTGTTTCCATTTCACATCCCCCCAACCATATTGGTAACATCAATAGATAAGAGCACAGCCAGCCAATAGGAATACATACATACATATTCATTCCTAAGTGACCTTTACTGACCTGGGAAGTGTGAACACTTTGTTTCATTTTCTGTTGGTGTTCTTTAGTTTCCAGTTCCATTTCCCATCCCCCCAACCATCACCTCAGTGGTAACCTTGGTAACATCAATAGATAAGAGGGCAGCCAGCCAATAGGAACACATATTCATTCCTAACTGACCTTCAGTGACCTGGAAAGTGTTTATTTGTATCATTTTCAGTTAGTGCGCACTAAATCGAGTTAGTGCGCACTAATGGGGAGTTAGTGCGCACTAACTCGAGTTAGTGCGCACTAACACGATTTAACGATTTTTAACGATAAATCGTTAGAATTTCTATTGTATCGTGTTCTATAACGATTTAAGACGATATAAACATTATCGGACGATAATTTTAATCGTTGAAAAACGATTCACATCCCTAATCTTCATTCAAAAATTGGAAGAAGGATCCAACAGAAGAAAATAGGTTAAAGCTTAAGCGTTGGCAAGTAAAATGTAAGTCATTGATAAGACAGGCTAAGAGAATTTGAAAAGAAGTTGGCCATAGATGCAAAAACTCACAGTAAAAACTTTTTAAAATATATCCGAAGCAGAAAGCCTGCTGGACTGTTAGATAATCAAGGGGTTAAAGGGACACTTAGAGAAGATAAGGCCATCACAGAAAGATTAAATGATTTCTTTACTAAAGAGGATGTTGGGGGATATACCCGTTCCGGAGAAGGTTTTCATGGGTAATGATTCAGATGGAATGAATCAAATCACGGTGAACCTAGAAGATGTGGTAGGCCTGATTGACAAACTGAAGAATAGTAAATCACCTGGACCAGATGGTATACACCCCAGGGTTCTGAAGGAACTAAAAAATGAAATTTCAGATCTATTAGTAAAAATTTGTAACCTATCATTAAAATCATCCATTGTACCTAAAGACTGGAGGGTGGCTAATGTAACCCCCAATATTTAAAAAGAGCTCCAGGTGCGATCCAGACTACAGACCAGTTAGCCTGACTTCAATGCCAGGAAAAATAGTGGAAAGTGTTCTAAATGTCAAAATCACAGAACATATAGAAAGACATGGTTTAATGGAACAAAGTCAGCATGGCTTTACCCAGGGCAAGTCTTGCCTCACAAATCTGCTTCACATTTTTGAAGGAGTTAATAAACATGTGGATATAGGTGAACCGGTATATGTAGTATACTTGGATTTTCAGAAGGCGTTTGACAAAGTTCCTCATGAGAGGCTTCTAGGAAAAGTAAAAGGTCATGGGATAGGTGACGATGTCCTTTCATGGATTGCAAACTGGCTAAAAGACATGAAACAGAGAGTAGGATTAAATGGACAATTTTCTCAGTGGAAGGGAGTGGACAGTGGAGTGCCTCAGTGATCTGTATTGGGACCCTTACTTTTTAATATATTTATAAATGATCTGGAAAGAAATACGACGAGTGAGATAATCAAATTTGCAGATGATACAAAATTGTTCAGAGTAGTTAAATCACAAGCAGATTGTGATACATTACAGGAGGACCTTGTGAGACAGGAAAATTGGGCATCCAAATGGAAGATAAAATTTAATTTAATGTGGATAAGTGCAAGGTGATGCATATAGGGAAAAATAACCCATGCAATAGTTACAGGATGTTAGGTTCCATATTAGGAGCTACCACCCAGGAAAGAGATCTAAGCGTCATAGTGAATAACACATTGAAATAGTTGGTTCAGTGTGCTGCGGCAGTCAAAAAAGCAAACAGAATGTTAGGAATTATTAGAAGGGGAATGGTGAATAAAACATAAAATGTCATAATGCCTCTGTATTGCTCCATGGTGAGACCACACCTTGAATACTGTGTACAATTCTGGTCGCCTCATCTCAAAAAAGATATAGTAGCGATGGAAAAGGTACAGAGAAGGGTGACAAAAATGATAAAGGGAATGGAACAGCTCCCCTATGAGGAAAGGCTGAAGAGGTTAGGGCTGGTGAGCTTGGAGAAGAGATGGCTGAGGGGGGATATGATAGAGGTGTTTAAAATCATGAGAGGTCTAGAATGGATAAATGTGAATCTGTTATTTACTCTTTCGAATAATGGAAGGACTAGGGTGCACTCCATGAATTTAGCATGAGGCACATTTAAAACTAATCGGAGAAAGTTCTTTTTCACTCAACGCACAATTAAACTCTGGAATTTGTTGCCAGAGGATGTGGTTAGTGCAGTCAGTGTAGCTGTGTTTAAAAAAGGATTGGATAAGTTCTTGGAGGAGAAGTCCATTACCTGCTTTTTATTAAGTTGACTTAGAAAATAGCCACTGCTATTACTAGCAACGGTAACATGGAGTAGACTTAGTTTTTGGGTACTTGCCAGGTTCTTATGGCCTGGATTGGCCACTGTTGGGAACAGGATGCTGGGCTTGATGGACCCTTGGTCTGACTCATTATGGCATGTTCCAATGTTCTAACCTGTTGCCTTTAAAGCATAATGATAATTAATCTTCAGACTGATTCTATGATGGACAAAAAACCCACTGAAGAACTGTAGCCTAACATGAAAAGACCTGAAATAGTACCTATTCATAAGTCACATAAATCTTCTTATCCCAGTCTTTATCATCCTTTGATTTGCTATGTCATTAATCCACAATAGTAAGGAATAAGGAACATATCTTTCAGTAGATATTGTTGAGATTACTACCTCAATCTTCTTTTCCTTAGTGTAGACAGATGGACTCAGAACAAATGGGATAGTATCCGCGTGCTAGCAGTTGGAGACGGATCTGACGTCAGCACGGGGTATATATCCCCCCAGGAAGCGTAGCAACTTAGTAATCTTCCTTGCAAAAGCTGTTATGGATGTGTGTACTGACGCTCAGTGAAAAGTGAAACAGGATTCCCCTGACCGATTGATAGTAGCTGGAGACCGCCAGCATTCCCAACCGGAAGGCGTTGACACCTGGTAGAGTGTACGCTCTTATGGAAACAGATGACATGGCTTACCTTGAATCGGTGAAACCCATGTACGCAGGCAGCTGGGCGGGATGCTATTGCTGAGTCCATCTGTCTACACTAAGGAAAAGGAGATGATCAGGTAGTAATCTCAACATTTCCTGGCGTGTAGCCAGATGGACTCAGAACAAATGGGATGTACAAAAGCTTTACTCCCAGCCTGGGCGGGAGGCTGCCTGAGGACCATGTAGTACCGCCCTTGCAAATGCTGAGTCCTCCCTGGCCTGGACATCCAGACGGTAAAACCTGGAGAAGGTATGTAGGGAGGACCATGTCGCCGCTTTACATATTTCTGCAGGCGACAGCATCCTGGATTCTGCCCAAGACGTCGCTTCTGCTCTGGTAGAATGAGCCTTGACCTGTAGAGGCGGAGACTTCCCAGCCTCTACATAAGCTGCTCTAATAACTTCTTTAATCCAGCGGGCGATGGTGGGCCGAGAGGCCGCTTCCCCATGTCGTTTCCCGCTATGCAGGACGAACAGATGATCCGTCTTTCGTAGGTCTTGTGTCACTTCCAGATATCTGGGCAGCAATCTGCCAATGTCTAGATGGCGTAATAAACGCCCTTCTTCAGATTTCTTCAAACCTGCCGTGGTAGGCAAGGATATGGTTTGGTTAAGATGAAACTGTGAAACCACTTTCGGTAGAAAGGAGGGAACAGTGCGAAGATGGATAGCCTCCGGAGTGATTCTGAGAAAGGGATCACGGCAGGACAGTGCTTGTAGCTCTGATATGTGGCGTGCTGAACAGATAGCCTACAAGAACACCATCTTCAAGGTTAGAGAACGGAGAGACAGGCCCCGAAGGGGTCTGAAGGTGGATCCTGTGAGGAAATCCAAAACAAGGTTAAGGTTCCATAAGGGCACTGGCCACTTCAGTGGCGGACGAATATCCTTGACTCCTTGCAGGAAGCGAGAAACATCTGGGTGCTTGGCGATGGTCTTGCCATCCCTCCTGGGACCATAGCAAGACAGCGCAGCCACCTGAACCTTGATGGAGCTGAGGGAGAGACCCTTCTGAAGTCCATCCTGCAGGAAATCCAACACAATAGGGATTGTGGCCGCATGGGGATTGGTGCCATGAGTGTCGCACCATGCTTCAAATACTCTCCAGATCCTTACGGAGGTGAGGGATGTGGAAAACTTACAAGCTCGGAGGAGTGTATCTATCACGGGCTCCGAGTAACCTCTTTTCTTCAGTCTAGCCCTCTCAATGGCCAGACCGTAAGAGAGAATTGAGCTGGATCCTCGTGGAGGATGGGATCTTGATGTAGGTGGTCTCGGAGAGGAGGCAGGGGAAGAGGCTCCCCTGCCAGAAGTCTTCTCATGTCCCCGTACCAGGGTCTTCTTGGCCAGTCTGGTGCCACTAGAAGAACTAGGCTCCGGTGTTTCTGAATCTTGTGGATGATGGCGCCCAGCAGAGGCCACAGAGGAAAGGCGTATAGCAGAGTCCCTGGAGGCCACGGCTGAACCAGGGCATCGATTCCGTGGGAGAACGGATCGCGCTTGCGGCTGAAGTATCTGGGTACTTGAGCATTGGACTTGTCCGCCAGTAAATCCATGTCCGGGATCCCCCAGTGATCCACAATCATCTGGAAGGCTGTGGGTGACAGCTGCCACTCTCCCGGATTTAGACGTTCTCTGCTGAGGAAGTCTGCCATGGTGTTGTCCTTCCCGGCAATGTGGACGGCGGAGATGTCCCGAAGATTCGCCTCTGCCCAAACCATCAGTGGGGCGATCTCCAGAGATACTTGTCGGCTTCTGGTTCCGCCCTGGCGATTGATGTATGCCACCGTGGTGGCGTTGTCGGACATCACTCTGACTGCTCTGTTCTTCAATTTGTGAGCAAATCGAAGGCATGCCAATTGGACTGCCCGAGCCTCTAGATGGTTGATGTTCCACGCTGATTCTTCTCCATGCTACCGCCCTTGTGTGGTGAGTCCTTCGCAGTGTGTTCCCCAGCCGCTCAGGCTGGCATCTGTGATGAGCAGAGCCCATGTGGGAGAGGACATCCTCGACCCCTTGCTCATGTGGTCGGACTACAGCCACTCCCGTAACTGTGTCCGGACTCTGGCAGGCAGAGGTAGGTGCGTGGAATAGTTCCGTAGATGAGGGCTCCAGCGAGAGAGCAGGGAGTGTTGTAGAGGTCTCATATGGGCCCTTGCCCAAGGTACCACTTCCAGGGTGGATGCCATGAGACAAAGAACCTGCAGATAGTCCCAAGCTATGGGCCGACAGGCTCCCATCAAGTACTGGATACGTGTCTGAAGTTTCAACCTTCTCTTGGTAGTGAGTGACTGTGTCTGCCTGCGTGTTGAACTGTACTCCCAGATATTCCAGTGACTGGGAAGGCTGTAGGCAACTCTTGCTGAGGTTGATTACCCAGCCCAAGCTTTCCAGAAGGGCGATCACCCTGTTGGTTGTCCGATGACTCTCCTCTCGTGATTTCACCCTGATCAGCCAATCGTCTAAGTAGGGATGGACCAGAATTCCTTCTCGCCTGAGGGCCGCTGCTACCACGACAACCACCTTGGTGAAGGTCCGTGGTGACGTGGCCAATCCGAAGGGCAGAGCCCGGAATTGGAAGTGGCGACCCAGAATCTTGAAGCGTAGGTAGCGCTGGTGATCCGGATGGTTCGGGATGTGCAGGTATGCCTCTGACAGGTCTAATGCCGTGAGGAATTCTCCAGGCTGTACTGCGGCCTTGATGGAGCGCAGAGTCTCCATGCGAAACCTCGGGACCGTAAGTATCGGTTGACTGACTTGAGGTCCAGTACAGGCCGAAAGGTGCCCCCCTTTCTTGGGTACCATGAAATAAATGGAATAGTGTCCAGAATTCACTTCCCAGGCAGGTACTGGGATGATGGCTTTCAAGGACAGGAGCCTCGCCAGGGTAGCTTCCAAGGCTGCCTTCTTGTGCATGGGACATGACGATTCCACAAACTTGTCTGGAGGGAGATGATGAAAGTCCAGATAATACCCCTCTCGGATAATGGCGAGGACCCACTGGTCCGACGTGATCTCGACCCATCTGGGGTAGAAGAGGGTTAACCTGCCCCCTATGGCTCCGTCCCCCAGATGAATCGGCGGAGTCTCATTGGGAGGCGTGGCCGGGACCTGAGCCCGGGCCTGCTCCCCTCTTGCGCTGCTTGGTCCGAAAGGCCTGATTCCTGGCCTGAGGATGTGGTGCCTGGTAGCGACTCCTGTAAGGAACAAAGCGCTGTGAACTCCTGCCCCTGGAGGGCCTTGGAAAGGCGCGCTGGCCCCTTCTGAACCGATCTTCCGGCAGTCTAGGCACTGGAGAGGCACCCCATGTGCTGGCCAGTTTATCAAGGTCGCTGCCAAACAGGAAAGAGCCCTTAAAGGGCAATCTGGTGAGGTGTGTTTTTGAAGGCGCATTGGCTGACCATTTCCGAATCCAGAGCTACCTCCTGGCGGCTACGGAGGATGAGATCCCCTTGGCTGTTGTTCGGACTAGGTCTGATGCAGCATCCGTGAGGAACAAGAGAGCGGACTCCATGTCTGCTGCTGGAGCGTTGTTCCTGACCTGTGACAAACAGGAACGCGTCACCACTGTGCAGCAAGTTGCGATCCGCAAAGATAGAGCCGCCACATCAAAGGTCTGTTTCAGAATGGCATCCAGTCGTCGGTCATGAGGCTCCTTGAGGGCCGTCCTCCCTTCAACTGGAATGGTAGTGCGCTTGACCACAGCGCTAATCAAGGCGTCCACCTGAGGGCACGCCAGCAGCTCCTGGATAGCTGGTGCCAATGGGTACAGGTGCCGCCCATTCTAAATCTATCAGTTGTTGTGCCGCTTGCAAGAATGGAAAATGGCGGGCTGTAGACGAAGACCTTCCAGCAGGGGGTTCTGCGCAGAGGGTACCGTAGTGCTGGGACCTGTAATATCCAACTCCGCCAGGCACTGAGACACCGGGTCGGAGAGATCCTCCTTAGGGAAGAACCACCTCATGGTTCTATATGGTTCAATCCCTGGGGGAAGCTCCCCCTCGTCCGGGAGTTCAGACTCGTCCGGTGAAACCTCCTGGTCTGACTGATCCGGACTGTCTAGCGGCAGGAGGTCCCGCTCACGATAAGGGCGTGAGGGTCCAGGAGCAGGATCAGCTGGAGCCGCCACCGCAGCAGCCGCCGCAGTCGCCGGCACCGCAGGGACCGCAGAAACAGCAGGAACAACAGGGACAACCGGAACCGCAGGGCCTGGACGGGAAGCCGTTTGCATCTGTACAAAGGCATGAATCCCCTTAAAGAGATCCATCCAGGAAATTGAAGCAGCCTCCAACCGCCGGGGTACAAGATCCCCCGGGATTCCCGATTGGTCGAGACTGCCCGCTAAATCTGGGGTAGCCCCTGGAGAACTATCAGCAAATCTTGGCTGAGACTGGTCCTGGCCCGAGGGTCCCACGGCCTCCTCACATTGGACACATAGGGAGTCTGGCTCTTCACTGTGCGTGGCTCGAAGCTGGCATGCAGAGCAGAGGCCGAGGGCTTTAATGCCGGAGGCAGGAGGTGCCCCCGCTGAAGACGCTGAGGCGTTCTGTTCCATTGAATAATATGCGGCAGCAATATGCGCTTAGCAGAACAGGTGCTTAATAATATGCGGCAGCAATATGTGCTTAATACAACAGGCGCACAATAATAATATGCGGCAGCAATATGCGCTTAATACAACAGGCGCACAATAATAATATGCGGCAGCAATATGCGCGTAGCAGAATAGGTGCTTAATAATATGCGGCAGCAATATGCGCTGAATACAACAGGCGCACAATAAGAATATGCGGCAATAATGTGCGCTCAATGATATGCCATAAGTGCTCAGCAATATGCAGACAGTAATACACGCTCAATAGTATTCAATATGCTCTCAGCAGTAAGCAGTTAGCAATACACGCTCAATATATTTCAGTATGCTCTCAGCAATAAGCGGTAAGTAATACCCGCTCAATACAGTTCAGTATGCTCTCAGCAATAGGCGGTTAGTAATACTCGCTCAATACAGTTCAGTATGCTCTCAGCAATAGGCGGTTAGTAATACTCGCTCAATACAGTTCAGTATGCTCTCAGCAATAGGCGGTTAGTAATACACGCTCAATATATTTCAGTATGCTCTCAGCAATAAGCGGTAAGTAATACCCGCTCAATACAGTTCAGTATGCTCTCAGCAATAGGCGGTTAGTAATACTCGCTCAATACAGTTCAGTATGCTCTCAGCAATAGGCGGTTAGTAATACTCGCTCAATACAGTTCAGTATGCTCTCAGCAATAAGCGGTTTTAGCACTACACGCTCAATGTCATTCACTATGCTCTCAGCAACAAGCGGGGAGCAATACGCGCTCAATATGTTTCAATATGCGCTCAGCAATAAGCGGTTAGCAATACACGCTCAATACAGTTCAGTATGCGCTCAGCAATAAGCGGTTTTAGCAATACGCGCTCAATACAGTTCAGTATGCGCTCAGCAATAAGCGGTTTTAGCAATACACGCTCAATGTCATTCACTATGCTCTCAGCAATAAGCGCTTAGTCATAGATCTGCGCCTATCTCAGGCACACAATACCTGAACAAGGCCACAAAATGGCGCCCTCCACGGCGTGCCACGCCGCCGATCCTCGAGTCCTCGGAGACCAGAAGTAAAAGCCGTACACCTTACCTGATCCTCGGCGCTTCCCGGCTGGAACCCGGGCGGTCTCCGGCTGCGGGGGAAGAGAGCAAATACCTTCACCACCGCGGTTGAGGATATGCACCCGCTGCCTCGTCCACGCCGGGACCGAGGCGCCTCGTAAGCCTCACCCAAACCTCGCCCGGGGGCTGTGTCCCTGCCGCGATTCGGCCACCAGACCGAGGACTTAAACCTCTGGGGGGACCACGGAAACTCTACTGAGGGAGGGACCTTAGGGTATCACCGCAGGAGTGCGGGGCTCGATGCTGTAGAAGTTTTAGTAAGTAGAAGTAGAAAAGAAAAAGTAGATTTGGAAAACATGCTTAGCAAGCGTGCAGGCTCTCCAAACTGCTTTGGAGACGGAAATTACTAAGTTGCTACGCTTCCTGGGGGGATATATACCCCGTGCTGACGTCAGATCCATCTCCAACTGCTAGCACGCGGATACTATCCCATTTGTTCTGAGTCCATCTGGCTACACGCCAGGAAAATTCACTTTGTCGGATGTTATCACGTTTCTAATGTCAGGAACTGTGTTTAATTCTACTCATACAAAATGTCAAAACAACCCCTAGAGTACATAGTGCAATAGGTCTGGTATTATCTATTTTTCCCTATAGTGATCCCATTTCCTCAACTGACCCAATAACCTGGAGTGAGGGTTACAGCTAGGACAACCCTCCAGTTATCCTGCGAGAGGAAGAAGACTTGAAGAGTAAGGGAGAAGAGTGGCATTACCACTAATATGGATCCACTGCAAATATGTACTAGATATTGGGGAGAAGGAGTTGAATGAGTATCCTACATGTACAAGAAGGACTGAGAGGGGAATCAGAGGAGAATGAGACTTGAATACCAAGACATCTGATCAGGAGTATTGAAAATGGGGAATTTAATTTGATCCATCACCCAACAGAGCAGCCACTCCAAGGAGGAAGCTTCAAAGTGGCTTCTAAATTGGGAGGGAATCTGGCTGGGAACTGTACATTGAGTAAGAAACTGCAGTCATGATGTGATGATCAGGGAGAGGACAGACAGGAGGAAACAGCTGACCCCCCACAATAAACCCCGGGAGCATAGAGGCAGGGCAGAAAAATTAAATTAGGAGTCCAAGGAACTCTCTTAAACCTCTGAGACTACATTTCCCAGGGGGGGCCTAGTTCCACCCAATGCACCTGGAAGCCTAAACAGGAAGCAGCTGGGCGAGCAGTAGCCTAGGCGACACCGATTGGGGTGGACCTGAGGGACAGGTAGCGAAATAACGAGTACGCTGGGAGCAACCAGAGCCGAAGGAGGTGGAGCTGCCCACAGAAACAGAGGGAAAAGCAGAACTCATGGAAACCTCACACTGAACAGGAATGGAGATTAGGCCTGAGGTCTAATCTCAACCGCAAAGCAGCAGTGAACTTTTTTTTTTGTTTGAATTGTGTCTGGGTTCTGCAGGGGGTGTGGGGATGTGACTAGAGAAGGAGCAGCACAACAGCAGTAACCTGAAGACTTGTAGGCTCTATAGCCGAGCTCTGGGACATTCATGGTGTGAAAAACCGGGTTTGGGTTTTTTCACTTCTAAGCTAAACAAGGAAGAAAAGGCTGTGTTTTTTGTTTTTTTTACCTCTGAACCCTGTTGGAAAGGGGGCCAGTTCCCAATGCTTTTCTAAGTCTAGCAGGACCTCGACAGTCCCCATTATGGGATCTGGGCCTGGAGAACAGCAGTGTTGGGGGTTTCCCTGGGGAAATATCTGGTCCCTTGCCTTATTCAGGCTCTCGCTTTCCCTAGCAATCCCCACCTCCAGAGCTTTTCTGTTTCTTAACTGACCTTGCTATTACAGTTACCGAAGAGCCTAGAAGAGGGGTAGCCAAGCCCACAACCCTGAGCAATGCTGTCCTTTCACCCTGAGATAAGCCTGACACTAGGTCCAAGGTCTCACTCGTTACTCCCTGATATAGAGGATACAGAGATCTGTCTGAGTGACCACAAAGAGGCACTGCCCTGTAATCATCACACATGCAGGCAAGGTCTCACTCCTTACTCCCTGATATAGAGGATACAGAGATCTGTCTCACTGACCACAAAGAGGCACTGCCCTGTAATCATCACACATGCAGGCAAGGTCTCACTCGTTACTCCCTGATATAGAGGATACAGAGATCTGTCTGAGTGACCACAAAGAGGCGCTGCCCTGTAATCATCACACATGCAGGCAAGGTCTCACTCGTTACTCCCTGATATAGAGGATACAGAGATCTGTCTCACTGACCACAAAGAGGCACTGCCCTGTAATCATCACACATGC
Source organism: Rhinatrema bivittatum (assembly GCF_901001135.1). Taxonomy (NCBI): domain Eukaryota; kingdom Metazoa; phylum Chordata; class Amphibia; order Gymnophiona; family Rhinatrematidae; genus Rhinatrema; species Rhinatrema bivittatum. Next base: position 25,572,862 of record NC_042624.1, on the reverse strand, counting down.
AGGCAAGGTCTCACTCGTTACTCCCTGATATAGAGGATACAGAGATCTGTCTGAGTGACCACAAAGAGGCGCTGCCCTGTAATCATCACACATGCAGGCAAGGTCTCACTCGTTACTCCCTGATATAGAGGATACAGAGATCTGTCTGAGTGACCACAAAGAGGCACTGCCCTGTAATCATCACACATGCAGGCAAGGTCTCACTCGTTACTCCCTGATATAGAGGATACAGAGATCTGTCTGAGTGACCACAAAGAGGCACTGCCCTGTAATCATCACACATGCAGGCAAGGTCTCACTCGTTACTCCCTGATATGGAGGATACAGAGATCTGTCTCACTGACCACAAAGAGGCACTGCCCTGTAATCATCACACATGGAGGCAAGGTCTCACTCGTTACTCCCTGATATAGAGGATACAGAGATCTGTCTGAGTGACCACAAAGAGGCACTGCCCTGTAATCATCACACATGCAGGCAAGGTCTCACTCGTTACTCCCTGATATAGAGGATACAGAGATCTGTCTGAGTGACCACAAAGAGGCGCTGCCCTGTAATCATCACACATGCAGGCAAGGTCTCACTCGTTACTCCCTGATATAGAGGATACAGAGATCTGTCTGAGTGACCACAAAGAGGCACTGCCCTGTAATCATCACACATGCAGGCAAGGTCTCACTCGTTACTCCCTGATATAGAGGATACAGAGATCTGTCTCACTGACCACAAAGAGGCACTGCCCTGTAATCATCACACATGGAGGCAAGGTCTCACTCGTTACTCCCTGATGTAGAGGATACAGAGATCTGTCTGAGTGACCACAAAGAGGCACTGCCCTGTAATCATCACACATGCAGGCAAGGTCTCACTCGTTACTCCCTGATATAGAGGATACAGAGATCTGTCTCACTGACCACAAAGAGGCACTGCCCTGTAATCATCACACATGCAGGCAAGGTCTCACTCGTTACTCCCTGATATAGAGGATACAGAGATCTGTCTCACTGACCACAAAGAGGCACTGCCCTGTAATCATCACACATGCAGGCAAGGTCTCACTCGTTACTCCCTGATATGGAGGATACAGAGATCTGTCTCACTGACCACAAAGAGGCACTGCCCTGTAATCATCACACATGGAGGCAAGGTCTCACTCGTTACTCCCTGATATAGAGGATACAGAGATCTGTCTGAGTGACCACAAAGAGGCGCTGCCCTGTAATCATCACACATGCAGGCAAGGTCTCACTCGTTACTCCCTGATATAGAGGATACAGAGATCTGTCTCACTGACCACAAAGAGGCGCTGCCCTGTAATCATTTTATTTATTTATTTATTTATTTCTTTTGTATACCGACATTCGATCGAGATATCACATCGGTTTCCAGATAACAGGTTGAATAGGGCGAGAACTGCCCTATTTTTACATTATAACAAGATAACAGTTAAATTAATTTAAACAATAAAATAAAATACTATAATCATCACACATGCAGGCAAGGTCTCACTCGTTACTCCCTGATATAGAGGATACAGAGATCTGTCTCACTGACCACAAAGAGGCACTGCCCTGTAATCATCACACGTGAATTTACCTTCATTAATATTTGTGTTGTGGACTGCATGAAGATTGGAACTAAATGCAGCCTTAAAATCATTTAGCACGAAAGTTATGTTGGAACCTTATTTTGAGTCCAGCGAGCTTTTTATTCCTTGCATTAGACTGTGAAAGGACAATGTCCAGGGCCGAGGAAAGTATTCTCCACTCCCAACCCGTGGGGAATCCTGGAGAATTTGAGGCTAATAAGATTGTGTTAACTATGTGCCCATAAGAACATAAAAACATAAGAAATTGCCATACTGGGTCAGACCAAGTGTCCATCAAGCCCAGCATCCTGTTTCCAACAGAGGCCAAACCAGGCCATAAGAACCTGGCAATTACCCAAATACTAAGAAGATCCCATGCTACTGATGCAATTAATAGCAGTGCCTATTCCCTAAGAGGCGGATTTTAAATGCCCTGCGCGCTGGCGGCCTATTTTGCATAGGCCGCCAGTGCGCGCAGAGCCCCGGGACACGCGTAAGTCCCGGGGTTTTTTAAAAGGGGCGTGTGGGGGGCGTGGCCGAATGACACAGCGTTTCGGGGGCGTGACGCGGCGTTTTGGGGGCGGCGACGCGGGCATGGTTTCGACCCGGGGGCGTTCCGGGGGCATAGCCGTGGCCTCCAGACCAGCCCCCAGGACCGGAACACGGAGCGGGGCAGCCGGCCGATGCGCGCAGATTTACGTCTGCTTTTCGCAGGCGTAAATCATGGAATAAAGGTAAGGGGGGGGGGTTTAGATAGGGCCGGGGGGGTGGGTTAGGTAGGGGAAGGGAGGGGAAGGTGAGGGGAGGGCGAAGGAAAGTTCCCTCCGAGGCCCCTCTAAAATCAGAGCGGCCTCGGAGGGAACAGGCAGCGCACGCTGGGCTCGGCGCGCGCAGGTTGCACAAATGTGCACCCCCTTGCACGCACCGACCCCGGATTTTATAAGATACGCGCGGCTACGCGCGTATCTTATAAAATCCAGCGTACTTTTGTTTGCACCTGGTGCGCAAACAAAAGTACACGATCGCGCAATTTTTTTAATTCTACCCTTAAGTAAACTTGATTAATAGCAGTTAATGGACTTCTCCTCCAAGAACTTATCCAATCCTTTTTTGAACCCAGCTACACTAACTGCACTAACCACATCCTCTGGCAACAAATTCCAGAGCTTAATTGTGCGTTGAGTGAAAAAGAATTTTCTCCAATTAGTCTTAAATGTGCCCCATGCTAACTTCATGGCCCATGAACAATTTATCAAGACCTCAGCCCAGGGGTTGCAGTCATAATCGTAAAATCATACGAATAAAAATATTCTAAAACAGCTGACAGAGCATCCAATAATTTAAAACTTATATAACAATTTGTTTAAAATTTCCCAAATACCAATAAAATTCTTCAAAACAATACACACACATAATACCTAATAATTAAATCTAATAAGGAAACAAATCTCCCGATTTCCATACCTGAAAGCATTTGATTTCCAGTCACCCTGAGATTACTTGGGAATGGGGGCGGGGCGAGGGGTGCACAAACTTTCTCCTTTTTCTCATACACACACGTTCATTCTCTTACACACATACTCATTCACACACACACACACTCATATACACGTTTTTTCTCTCTCACTTCCACATATACACACTCCCTCCTTACTCATATAAATATGCTCACTCTTACACACGCACACACACATGCTTCCTTACTGAAACACCACACTCCCTCATTCTCACACATGCATGTTCGCTTTCTCACATACACACACTCCCTCACTTACACACACACATATTCTCTCTCTCACACACACATCTCTGTCACACATTCATACTCCCTCTCACGCATGCTCTCTCTCGCTCTCTCATATACACACACTCCCTCCCTCACACACACACACACCTTCTCTCTGTCACACATTCTCTCTGTCACACACATTCTCTCTGTCACACACTCTGTCACTCCCCCTCACGCATGTTCTCTCTCTCTCTCACATACACTCACTGCCTCCCTCACTCACACACACACATTCTCTCTCTCACACACATCTGTCACACATTCATACTCCCTCTCATGCATGCTCTCTCTCTCTCATACACACACACACTCACACACATTCTCTCATACACACATCTCTGTCACACATTCATACTCCCTCTCATGCATGCTGTCTCTCTGTCTCATGTACACACACACTCACACACACACACACACACATTCTCTCATACACACATCTCTGTCACACATTCATACTCCCTCTCATGCATGCTGTCTCTCTCTCTCTCTCATACACACACTCCCTCCCCCTCACACACACACACACACATCTGTCACACATTCATACTCCCTCTCACGCATGCTCTCTCTCTGTCTCATGTACACACTCCCTCTCTCCCTCATACACACACATTCTCTCTCTCACACACACATCTCTCTGTCACACATTCATACTCCCTCTCACGCATGCTCTCTCTCTCTCACATACACACACACACACATTCTCACACACACATCTCTGTGTCACACATTCATACTCCCTCTCATGCATGCTCTCTCTCTCATATACACACACTCCCTCCCTCCCTCACACACACATCTCTGTCACACATTCATACTCCTCTCATGCATGCTCTCTCTCTGTCTCATATACACACACTCCCTCTCTCCCTCACACACACATCTCTCTTTCACACATTCATACTCCCTCTCACGCTTGCTCTCTCTGTGTCATATACACACACTCCCTCCCTCACACACATATCTCTCTGTCACACATTCATACTCCCTCTCACGCATGCTCTCTCTCTCACATACACATACTCACTCAGGTTCTGCCTCTCTTGCTTCAACCAGCAGCAGCGATACCAGGCTTTTCTTGCTTCTTTAGCCAGTAGTGGGATGGACTTCGCTGGTGGCCATGGACTTCAGCAGGTAATTTTGCTTCACCACCCTCTCCCTCCCTCTGCACCAAGGTTTGGTGCTGTAGATGACTACCTAGTTCACTTAATGGAAGTGCCAGCTCTATAACCCAAACATCTTGGCTTTCAGCAAGTATCTTATAAAGAGAGACTATTGATATAGCAAACTTTATAATAATTATAGAAAATGTTACAGCATTTGTAGTGTTTAGGTTTGCATCCCTTTCCTGCTGGGGGAACAGTACATACATCCAGCAATCTTGTGAGCCACAGCCCACCCTGCCTGCCTCAGCACTGTGCCAGGGTGATGGATCACTGAATATCCAGGGCCCCCTTTCCCCTTCCTTGTCATTCCTGTCAGAGGTCAGGGGTTATTGCATTCAGTTTTAAAGTTTCTGGTTACTGTTTGCAAGCCTGCAGGGCAGGGAGAGTTATTGAAAGATCGTCTCAGGAGCTTGCAAGCTGCTGGGAAGGGCAGAGCTGGTTGCAGTAAACAGAGGGGAGAGAGGCTCTTATTTTGCTTCAGAGGCAGGGGAGGGAATGAAAATCTGAAAATTAGTAACCGGATTCTTACTGAACATCTGCCTCCTCCTGACTTGTCTGCCTGTAAACTGCCCAGCCCTTCAGTAAAAGAAGAAAAGGAGCCAGCTCTTCCAAAAGTCGTCTTTAATCAAAGGTCAAAACACAGGCAGCACCAACAAGGCCAGCCCTGCTCTGCCAAGCCCTGCCTCCTCCCTCAGCCGTCGCAGAGCAACTGAGTCTGACATCAGAGAGGAAAAGCTATTAATGTGAACTGCCAGCTTGCAGGCTACAATAACCCAATGCATTCCTCCCTCTTCTAACTCATTTCAATCGGCTTAATTCTCTCTCTATCGGGAGCATTCACTGACAGGGGTGGGAGGACTCCCGCCCCTGGGCATCTCCTGCAACCTCTGACACCTGCACCATCTCTTGAGAGCATTGCTATGTGTGTAGCAGGGGCTGTGTGTGTGCTTTCCCTGCATGCAGTGCTCAGGGTCCCTGCTTGACACTCTCTTGGGTCTTGTCCTTGTGTCTCATCTTTTCTGGCTGTCCTACGTGGGTGCTGGTGCACATACTGAAAGGTGGTCAATGCCGGCTGGCTCCCCTTCATATTTCTACACCCATTTTCTGGCTACAAGGATGGGATTCTGCTGCCGCTGATGGAAGTCCAGCAAGATCCGCCAGCACACAGAGGGCAGGGAGGTGCTTAGACATCAAAGCCACACATTCACCTCTTGGCCACGTTCAGGAGTTTGATGTGGGACAGCCTGGGATGCTTTTGCAGAAAGGCTGTCATTCTGTATGGAAACAAATAAGACTGAGATCCCTGAAAAGGCATTCCATATGCTATTACCCGCTTCCTGGTGCCAGCAGCCTTGGCAAACATTAAGACATACGAGCAGCTCATAATGTTGCCAAAGACTCATTTCTCTCCCACACAATTTTCAGTTTCGCAAGCAGAATCGGGGTTGTAAAAAGAGCATTTCCATTTATGTGGCCGAGTAGTGCAAGATCGCGGAGCACTGAAGATTCAGCAGTTTCTTAGAGTTATATCATCTTCCAGGGCTGAGCCAAATCTGACCCTTGCAGAAGCACAGGAAAGGGCTTTGGCTGCAGTACACGAAAGAAATCTGGATCCCAGCCATGAATGAGGACATTGGCAGCCACAATAAGAGAGTTACTTGGCAGTTAATCCAAGGGGCTGTGCTTCCAAACAGAGGACAACCTCGAGACTCTCAGTGCAGACAGAGTGCCATTTATTTGCAAGAAGAAAGGCCATGTGGAAAGAGTTAGAGATCAAAACTCAGTAATGAGAAACACAGAGGGAATAACAAGGACCCTAATTCACAAACAAAATGCTTGACACAGCAATGAGTGATGAGAATGGGAACGTATATCGCATCCAGGCTGTACAGCAGTCCATATTAATAGGTCTGAATGCAAAATAGAAGCTGAATGTAGATCTGGAGTGTCAGTCATCGGTGACGACACCGAAGGAGAGATTTCATACTCACAATGGGCCAATGTAATAAAACCCGTGCGAATATCGGAGTTAGATTTTAGTGCGAGTTTAATTTTACACGTGTGCTAAAATGAGCGGTCCCTGAGGGATGCAGTACGCTAATGACATGGTAATAAGCATGCGTAAAAAAAGCAAGCTAAACAGCTTTCACTCTGTGGCCTTTTTACTTGTCATAAGATTAAAACTCATGCAAAAAAAAGAAAAACAAGTCTGTCTGCCCCCACCTTAAAAAAAAAATTTAATGGGGTCTCTAGCCAAATTACCCCACCCTCACGAACTGCTCACCTTAAAAAACAGCACAGTCGAGTCTCGGGTCAACATGTCTGGGTCTAAAGGTCCATGGGTCCGGTGGCCCCATTCCCAAACCTCTCATCTTAAAGAAATTGGATTGGTTTGAATGAACTCTGACCCCCCACCCTTTGGAACCCATTAGTTACCTTCTGACCCCTCCAAAAGCCCCCCTGCACTCCTGAATGCCTACCTCCTCCAGCTAAGAGCTGCTTGGTCCCTGCACAGTGAAATGTCAGTGAAAGGAGCAATCCTCTTTCGGAAGACTCTCCTTTCAGCTTTCTGAAAGGCAATTGGTTGGCGTAGCCTTGAGACTGCTTCCTGTAAGCAGTGCATGTGCACATATGCATACAGATTGGGAAACAAGTATACACAGGAAACAGCATGCACAAAGAAAGGAACATAGAGCGATGTTTCAAAGAACCCTGCACGCAAATTTGTACACTGTGTGGCACACAAACACCAAAACCTAGAGGGAATGTTGTTTGGGGAATCAATTTTGATAAAGTGCACACCTAGAGCAACAGGTCTTGACCGAGTCAATATCTATATCCAAATCTGTCCACCAGACAAAACTCCGGAGCAGGAAACACTGAGCTGGGCTGAGATCCCTCACAAACAAGAGAGGTCAGTGGAGAAAAATACAAAAATGAGGCTCTTACAAGGCTTTCCATAAGTAACAGGTAAGAGGAGGAAGCCAGAGAAAAGAAGCTATACAGAGGGAAGGCAAGGTAAGGAGAGAGACCTGGAAGGCTAGGAGCACAGTCACGCGTAGCCAAGGTAATAAAATTCCAGCCTTACATGTGTCTTTAACTATATCTAACGTCCAGCTTTTCTACCTTTTCTGAAAGTCTGTAGATCACATCAGTGAGGATGTAAGAGCCACCTCTCTCCTTACCAAAATGACCCAAAACATTTCCTCCTTCCCCTACACTGCATTTTAGTTGCTTTAATATTATTTTGTATACAAAGCGCTACTTCTCCCCCCTTTGTGCCTTCCATGCCCTTTCTAAATATAGCAAGCTGCTATAAACCAGGTTCCTGCCCCCACGAGCTTATTGTGTGTTGGAGCCTTAGAATGTGGACTGAGCTGCATCTGGATCTGAGTGATGTGTTTTGGACCTGTCAAAAAAAGGGTTTTCAACCCTGTACAGACTTCAAGCCGCCACAGCCAAGGTGAAGGGATATAAAAATACATCAAAAACCCTTGTGTGCTCTCCTGTGAATAACAAATGTTCTGCAAGAACCAGCATCCAGCACTCACAGTGTTAACAAGTTGGGAAAATGTATCTACTGTTTAGCCTGCCCAGAGAACAGCACTACATAGCCAGCAGAGGTGGAAGCCAAAGGAATGCTGGGAGACCATATAAGGTAGAAAAGGCAGAATTTGGCTGGCTCTGTCTGTGCCACCGGGGATGAGCCAGGAAGAGAGAAGTGCATCTCTTCCTGAAGAGCTAATTATCAAGAGGGAGAGGCAGAAGCCTGTGCTCTGAGGAAATAGAGAGATAGACAACTCTTTAAACTTTGCACAGAGGGGTTCTTAGCAGAGGAGGGGGAAGGTTTATTTCCTTGCTTTTTGTCACAAATTCTGTATCTCACCTTAATTGTTTCAGCCTTTCAGCCAAAATCAAGCATAAACCCTTGCTGGGAAAGAGAAACTAGTGGACTGTGGTCATTCTGTAAGAGACTGAAACCAGGCCAGCTATCTGTTTAGTACCAAGTAAACCATTTGGGAAAGCTCCCCAGGAGAGAGAGAGAGACCTTTCACACACTTATGTCACATATTGTTTTATTGTTATATTGTATATGTTTTATTTTGTAAATCACTTTGAGCTTTTGCACAAAAGCAATTAAGAAATGTTATAAACTAAACTAAGCACTGCAGTGCTCATCTGTTTGGTTTGCCAACTAGCCAGCTCCACCATGAAGAGGGACTTCATTTTCTTGCTTGTTTTTTTCCCACACATTTCCTTGCTTGTTGTGTTTGGAACAGGATGCATCCTTTACAAACTTGTGACATTGGGGTGGATCTGTCTGTCCCGCCCCCATTTTGAGTACTCAGGGGTAAAGACAATTCTTGAACGTTGTATACTTCACTGCTTTTCCACTCATCCTTTCTCTATTAGCATTCCTTATTTTTTTTTTACTATCCATGAGTAAGTTGGTTGCCCTGGCTAACAGGCCATACCCAGTGTTATTTTTGCATTGCTTGATATAAAATAAGAAAACTGCAAGTCTATATTATACTTCACCACTGTACTTTTCCCATTTATGTTCTGGTTGGATTTACTGTCTACTTTACACATTACTAGTAAAGAGGATAATTCCTGTTTTATTCTGGTGTGATGATTTAATTTGGTCTGTGGTGCCACAAGTGACAGGTTTGTGGTATCGAGGTGACTGGGACCCTGTGTCATCCCCCACTCAGGTAAATCATATCAGTGAATATAATTTATCATGGGGTAATTCATAGACCACACTAAGGAGGGGGGCACATAAGCCTGTTGTAGCCTGGTATGTCTATATCCCGGTCATGGGAATGATTCAGCCACGTCTCTGTGAGAGTAGCAATTTCTAGATCTTCCTCTGCCACCAGGGCTTGAAGATCTGGAGAATTTAATCTGCCAAATGTGGATTGGAGCATTCTATTAAAAACAGAGAGATCCTGGACCCCCTTTCTAGGCAATCTTCAAGCAAATAGTAATGGGCATTACTGCACCTAGGAGGGGCTGATAGCACACTGGTACTTATAAACAGGAAAGTACAAGTTACAGTAATCATTAGGAGGTAGGTTAATATAAGAGCAAAGGCAGAAAGAGGTCACACAAAAGCCAGGATTCTGGAGAATTTGGGACAAGCTTGGGGAGTACATGTGCACATACAGGATTGCTCACCACTCTTGCATCCGTCCTCCAGCACCCCTTCTTCCTCCGAGCTTGGCACCACAGGTGATAGCCCAGCTTGCCTACCTGTACTGATGACCCTGATTACCCACCCTGTGTCTATTAGAAGTACAGAACCCAAAGAAAGGAGGATCAGTGACAGGTAAAAGGAGAAAAACAATTTCTGCCTCACGTAACTCCAGAATGACGAGGAAACAGGACTGGAGCTAGGCAGGATCTGTGGGAAACGGTAAGTTATACCCAATTTCCAGCACATAACAGAAAGGAATATGAAGTAGTTTTTTGGCAATAGATTCTGAAGAATACAGATGCTGTCCCAGAGGTATAAGGACAGAAGTCCACAAAGGCCTAAGCCCTGTCAGTCTTCGCAGGACCTGTAAATATACTTAGGAAAATAACTCAGGGATGAGTAATAATTGGGGAGCTCTGCAGGAAAGGAAGGACTTAGTTTTTCAGGCAATATCTGCTGTTGAACTATCAGGTCCTCTGACCCAGAGGAACCAGATCGTTGCGATATTAAGTAGGAGGAAAAATCCTTCACAAACTAATTAAAAAACAAAAAGCGCCAGCAGTCGGGTGCAGGAAGCAGACGCTCAGTTGACAAGCGTCTGTTTCCTTAACCCCCTGGCTGTGCGGTGTTTAGGAAAATCTGACGCCGCTAAACTCGGCGTCGGTTTTCCTAACCAGCGGACGGCCGACGCACGCGGGCTCTTGCTCTCAAGAAGGCACTAGGGGTGCGCAGATGACCCTAGCGCCTCCTTGCTAACACGACCCCTAATTTAAATATTGCATGGCGCCCCCAGGAGGGGCGCCTGGGGGTGCGTTAGGAAAGTGGATGCTGAGTGTTGAGCGCCAGCTTTCTGCGCATAAATATTGCATCGGCCCCAAAATGTCATAAGTTACTGGTAATAAGCAAAGAAGAGTGCATGACTGTAAGTGCAATCTCTGTCTGTCTGTCATGGCCAGTGACTTCCTATAGGCTGTCATAGCAGCTGGGCCACAAATTCTGTATCTCACCAATTAAGGTGAGATACAGAATTTGTGACAAAAAGCAAGGAAATAAACCTTCCCCCTCCTCTGCTAAGAACCCCTCTGTGCAAAGTTTAAAGAGTTGTCTATCTCTCTATTTCCTCAGAGCACAGGCTTCTGCCTCTCCCTCTTGATAATTAGCGCTTCAGATAGGCCTGCCCTAGTAAAAAAACACAACACTCGGGAACACTGTTCACGTGCCTCATAGGGATGGAGGGTGCCCCTTCTGAAGCTGTGGGAATGTGCTGAGGGTGGGGTTCCCGTGGAAGCTGTGGCATCCCCTCCAAACATGCACCCCAGAGTTAAAGGATCTTTCCTCCTCCTTCATGCAGGCAGCTCTCGCCTCGGACCCTTCCTCTCAACAGCGCACGATGCCCAGCAGACACAAAACACCCCTAGGCGGGTGCCCAATGGCAGGCTGACCTTTTACCCTTTTTCGCCGTCTCCCTGTAACGTGGAACCAGTTCTGGCAAACCCTTTCCCTATATAAAATGCAGGGAATTACAATCATCTGACAGAAAGCTTATGTCCCTCGCTCATTGCAGCCGTCGTTTCTCTCTGTGCGGTACGTGGTCAGAGCTGCCTCTGCCTATGCTGGAAGGGTGAAGGCCCTGGTTAGGCAGCTTTTCTCACACTTCTAGCAGCTTCCAAACCTTTCCCACAGAAAGCAGTAGTAATTTCTTTTTTGGGAAGCTCCTTTCTCTGAAAATATTGATCAGATGTTTCTGATTGTTTAACTTGTCAGAAATTTTCTTCCTGCATGTTAAATCAAAGATCTGGCTGTAAAGTGACTCCTCCTTATAATAACCAGACTTCTGCAAGCCCTCCTTCATGACAGGGACTTTACCAACTCAATGCCTGCCTTACGCATACCATTACTATTATTATGCACTTGAAGGCTGGGGAGGGGCTTTGTTTTGGGAGGGAGAGGGGGCATACGGGGGGGGGGGGGGGGTTGAAGGCCCGGGAGGCCTCAGAAGATTCCTCAGAGCTGCTGGGGGGAGTTTATTTTTTCTTTTCATTTTAAACTTTCAAAACGAAAGGGAAGAAACCAATGAAATTTTGATGGCTTTTCTTCTGTTTCATTTTGAAAATGTTATGACGTTTCCTATTTTGTTTTAAACAGATGCACATGCTCCTTACTACTTCGTGTGGGTCCCTGCCTGTGCGGGTGCCTGCGAGCAGGAAGGTCCCGCAGAATGACGCCGTAAGCAGCACCGTGTCAGCGGCCTCTGGCTGCCAGGGGACAGGACAGGCTGAACGCTGGCTGCTGTCCTCAGGCTTTTATTATTTACTACTTACCTTAGCAGCGCTGCAAGCAGAAATGCATGCAGAAGCTTTCAGATGAGGTCATGGCTCCTTCTCACATCTAGGACATCCCTTTCCCTCTGGGCCATGACCTCTTATCCTTCTTTGCAGGGAAAATGCCCTGCGACCAGGATTCCCTTGTAGCTGTCTTAAGATGGACCAGCAAAATACCTCTCTTAGGGGTAGATTTTCAAACCGCGCGATTTGGTGTACTTTTGCTGGCGCATCAGGCGCAAGCAAAAGTATGCTGGATTTTAGCGGATACGCGCGGAGCCGCGCGTATCCGCTAAAATCCGGGATCGGCGCGCGCAAGGCTATGGATTCTGTATAGCCGGCGCGCGCTGAGCCGCGCAGCCTACCTCCATTCCCTCCAAGGCCGCTCCGAAATCGGAGCGGCCTCGGAGGGAACTTTCTTTTGCCCTCCCCTCACCTTCCCCTCCCTTCCCCTACCTAACCCACCCGCCCGGCCCTGTCTAAACCCCATCCTTACCTTTGTCGGGGGATTTATGCCTCCCTCCCCGCGCGCCAGCGGGCCGCTAGCGCTCCGGGACGCGACCTGGGGGCGGGTCCGGAGGGCGCAGCCATGCCCCCGGACCGCCCCGGGCCGTAGCCACGCCCCTGTGCCCGCCCCGGAACACTCCCGACACGCCCTTCGGCCCCGCCCCTGACACGCCCCCCTCAAAAAACCCCGGGACTTACGCGAGTCCTGAGGCTCTGCGCGCGCCGGTAAGCCTATGTAAAATAGGCTCACCGTCGCGCACAGGGCCCTGCTCGCCTAAATCCACCCGGATTTGGGCGGATTTAGGCGAGCAGGGCTCTTAAAATCCGCCCCTTAGACTTTTAATGTACACTTCCTTTATATCAGCACTAAAAACAAAAATAAATGATATGTGCTTTTTGTCATTTCATTTAAAAAAAAAAAAAAAAACCCCCAACATGAAACAATGTAGACATTGTCTATGTCATTTCTAACAAAAGCACATCCTTAATAAAGACCCTCACTCAAACTTCAGAAGTTCCCTGAATGAAAACCTTTTTTTTCTATTTAGAGAATGCATTACTTTTATATAACTATGTATGTATATTTATTTTCTTAATTTTCTATACCGTTTTTGGTATATACCTTCACACCGGTTTACAGTGTTTCTTTAAATAAAATAAAACATAAAATACAATTTTTCATAATAAAACAAAATACAATAAAATTTAAACCAATCATAAAGGAAACCTCTATCATATAAATACTTAAAATAAAGTAAGGGAGGGAACCAAGATGGCCGCGGGAGCAGTCGCATACTGATTAGCTCCGTAGCCTCCGTCTTTCAAAGTTTCCAGCGATTCTATTTTCTTTGAATAACAATGCCTCATAAGAGAAAGGGGAGAATCCGGATTTTTCCTCCCACCCCGGAGAACCTCGAGGGGCAACGGTTGATCTATCAATAAGCGACTGTGACACCAGGAACGAGGAAGTCTACCCCCATTGGTGAGGAAGGGAAAGGAGCCCCATACTCACCTGGGGAACTATTGCTGACGCCTCCGGACCCTAAGACGCCAATTCAAGCAGCTCTACTGCTAGACTCTGTGCCTGCTGAGACGCTGTCGGGAAACCCCTTCGGGCATGCTCAGTTGGGAGGCAAGCCCAGAGTCGTTGCGGGGGGGGGGGGGGCTGTTTCTTCTCCTTCCTCCGCTGAAGTTGTGTGAGTGGTGGAGAGTGAAGCCAGTGGAGAGAGATCAACTGAGTTGACTGCCCCGTTTGCCCCACAGAGAATTACAAAACCGGCGGTTGTTAGGCTCGATGCCCTTTGGGATTTGGTAGCAGGGAATGCCATGAAGCTCGATGGACAGGCCTACAGACTGGAGGAAGTTTCTAAAAGAATGAATAAGATTGAGACCGACCAAACGAATCAAGAAAAAGTTCTAACAAAGGTAACCGATGATTTGGAAAAAATTACAAGATTTAAGTGCAGTTTCTGTGAGTGAGAGACTATCGTCTTTGAGAAGATTGGAGTCAGTAGAGAACTACTTGAGGCACTTAAATTTAAGGTTTTTAAACTTCCCTAAAGTCATGGGAGAGTTGCCTTTGCAGACTTTTAAAAAGTTTGTTATTGAGATATTAAAGATTCCTCCTGATCATGTTCCCTCTGTTAAAAAAATATTCTTCCTAAGACAAAGGAGTACTTCAATAGTGCCTGATATAGGGATAGACATGGAAAATCTGTCCGATTTCCTAGAGACATCTATTGTGGAAATTATAGAGAGGTCTGCCCTTTTTGTGACCTTTTATTAAAAAAATGATGTCGGATTAATAATGAAGAACTATTTCAAAAGTTTGAATGTTCCCTTTTTGGGAGGTCAGGTCCGTATCTTTCCAGATCTAGCAAAACCATGCAGATGCGAAGGAAAAAATTCATTTCATTGCGCCCTAAAGTTTTAGCACTAGGGGGAACCTATGTTCTACGGTACCCCTGCAGGTGTGTTGTAAAACGTTTAGGGAATACATATGTATTCTTCAGTCCGGAACAACTTCAGGCCTTCCTAGAGGCACGAGAGCATGACCTGCATCCTATAGAGCAGGATCCTATAAATGTACCTGATGTGTAACCCAGCCTTACTTGTTAAATATTCTTATGTTCTTCTTTATTTCTGTTCCTCCCAAGTTACCTACGAAGTTGAGAGATTGTAAGATTGTTATGTTTCCTTTTTTATTTTATATGATTTAGAGAATTTCATGAGAAGAATAATATCTGACATCTCCTGTGATTCTATGCAAATTTTCTTTGAATTAACTGAAATGATGATAAAGAATTAAAAAAAAATAAATAAAGTAAAAATGTTCAATCTTTTGAGAGCACCTTCTTCTCTTTCCATAACTAGGAAAGCACTGTTATGGTTAATCCTCAGTCCACTTGTTTATATAAACCAGACCCTACCCTCTTTCATCATTTATTTATTTATTTAACAGTTGTTAAATAAATAATACCTCCGCTGTGAAATTTAGGTAAGAGGATTTTGTCAAAAAGGATAGGTGTCAACTTAGTTTGTTCTCCCTTGCCTCTCTGATCCTGTCTTTTCTTCAAGTCTCTCCAGGTTTGTAAAATAATCCTTGTGCAGACTTTCAGCTTTAGAAATGTCAGGTATTATCCCAGATTTAGCATTTGTTATTCAGTTTGAAGTACTCAGAAAAATTATCTCCCACCTGCCCAGGTTGTCTCTCTTTCTTATCCTGTCTATCAATATGTAAAGCTAGAAAATATGCTAGGAGTTGTACAAATGCCACAGTTCCAGTAATCTCCAGTCCTGTTGCACTTAAGCAAGGCCATACATTTGCCTCATGTTTTCTCTTTCTCAAGTGTAATCAGTAAACACTAATTCCCTATTATTGCGCATATAAAAAATGAGAAGAAAAAAAAGGGTTTTCAGATACAAACAAACAACAAAATCATCTTGTTTCATTCTAAATTTTAGTTCCTTGGGCGATTTAAGTGTTTGCATTTATTGAAAGTTCCTACTTCTTATCTGCCCTCAGCATTATAGGCAGATAAGTAAATCAGGTGCTGCAATGCTGAGCCCCATGCAGGCATCACCTTGATCCAGGTAAGTACACCTCAGAGAGCTGAGGCACGGTTATATATCAGGGGACCCTGAGGCCCCATGCAAAGCTCACAGGGGAGAGGTGTGGACTGCGGGAAGGAGGGTTTTAAGCACAGAGTTCTGTGTATGGCCTAACTTTGGTTCTGAAAAAACGTCTAATGATCTAATCCGAAAGGCACATGATCAAGCAGGAGAAGCAAACAGGGACTCACTGTACCTCCGCTGTGAATTCTGCTGTGGCGGCCTCCCCTGCTCCACTCCCTGAGATGTTTCCTCCGTCTCTTAGCTGTATCAGGAAGAGTGAAAGGGTATTTTCCTCGCTCTGATTATATCAGGCCATGCAAAGTCCATTCCAAGCTCTCCCGCTGGCTCTGCAAAGTGCAGTTATCTTTAACCTTTACCCAGAGACACCCACTCCCCCACGCTTATCTCCTCCTCTGTCAGTATGTGCACAGCGAAAAGGAGGAGAGGGGGGGGAGAGCCCTAATGGTTACAGCAACGGTCTGAGAACTAGGAGGCAGTGGAATAAAATGTGAACAAAATATGTGCGCTACCTATGCTGGAAAACAAGTTAACTGCCCATGCAGTAAGCTAATGGTATGCAAATGCACTGGGAGTTAAAAAGAAAAATACACACTAAAATAAAAATACGCACAGGTGAATAAAAATATGTGCTCAGCCTTATCACGTCGGCCCCAGTATGAGTAGCGCGCATGAAACATGATTTCTGCCCCAGGCAGGCATAAGAACATAAGAAAATGCCATACTGGGTCAGACCAAGGGTCCATCAAGCCCAGCATCCTGTTTCCAACAGTGGCCAATCCAGGCCATAAGAACCTGGCAAGTACCCAAAAACTAAGTCTATTCCATGTAACCATTACTAATGGCAGTGGCTATTCTCTAAGTGAACTTAATAGCAGGTAAAGTGACCTCAGCTGGGGGAAGGGGTAATTAGTGGAAGGGTGGAGGGGTGTTAGTGAGTGGGTAGGTGGGTGAGGATAGATATATGGATGGGGGAGGGGATCCCTGGGACGAGCCCCTTTGTCTCAGGGGGGCTGAGCTAGATTCACTCTTTTGGTGTCCTGGGCTCAGGAATCTCAGGAGAGCAGACCCCACCAATGCTTGCTAGCAGCTGACCTCCCTCCTCTCCCCGCTTTCAGATCATCAGTGCAAGAGTGAGGGACTGCTGGCTCCTCCCTCAGACCGTCCCCAACTGCTCCAAAAGGCCCTTTTATGGGCTGCAGGCTCTATTGTCGCCAGGCCCGACGTCAAACCACACCCAAAGGTGCAGAAAATTTAGGAGCAGCTTATTACCATTGCCTCCTATCTCTTTGTCTATCTACCTGCTACCTCCACCAGCAAGTAAGTGCACTCTAAATGTCCTCTGTGACTTAACCCTGAATGGGATTACCTTGCATTAGGAAGCACCTCCAACACAGTAGAGCCATTTCAGTGTCTTAATCGGGTAACCCTTGCATTGGCATTCATTCACACCTGCTGAACTCACGCCCACCCCTTAAACAACATAAAGCCAAAAGAAAGTACCTAAACCATTCCAAGCCTGAAAGGGATAGGCCAAGAAAAACTATAACATTACCTCCTGCTCTTTGTATACTCCTCCTTGTTCGCCCTCCCTGTTCATTGTAATTTCTACCTTTAAAGTTACATTGTAAACCGGTATGATGTATGCATACTAATACCGGTATATAAAAGTTTTTAAATAAATAAAATAAATAAATAACAACCATAACAACCAACATGCCAACAAAATGTGCTTTAATAGTTCCACTCTACCCATTCAGGTGACTTGGGGCAGGAGAACCCTCCAGCCACCCATATAAATTCATGTAAGACAGTTATTCTCTGTTCCCCTATAGCTCAGAACTTGCACTAACCCCAGAACTCTCCCTCTTCCCTTCAATGTTCAGTCAACAAATATCAAATGCCATCGCAGCCTCATCCTCATTAAGGAATTCAAGCTCCACATCCTTTTATCTTACTGAGACCTGGATACAAGAGGGTGATACACTTGCCTAACTCTGCCCAACAGGATACAAAATGCTTTATACCCCTTGACCCATGGGGTGTGGAAGAGGTACAGGGCCAGCAGAAGCATTAGGTGGGGAAGGTGGTGACCTAGGGTGCCAGAAGTGGGTGGGGAGCAAGGTAGCTGGTAAGAGTGGCAGTTTTGAGAGGACAGACAAGATGAAAAGTGGCACAGTGAGGCACAAAGCTGGAGGCCACTTTCCTTTTTGGGTTTGTATTTCTTTGGTTGTTTGTTGTGTGTGATTTGAGAAAGAGAGAGAGAACATGAGATGACATCACTGCCTAGGGTGGCTGGGCACCCTTCCGCCGGCACCGAGTAGGTGTTGCTATCCTCTTTAGTTATACCTGTCCTCTTGATCTAGTTGCTACCTACAAGTAGGTAAAGCTGACTACCTTGTCTTGAAATTCCAAGGCAGCAAAAGACCTAAATTTGTCCATTTCTACTTCCCACGGAATAATCTGACTCTTTTTTGAAGTTCTCTGAATTCCTGTTTGACATAGCCACTATATCATACAAACTCTTAGAGTTAGGAGACTTCAACTACTATGCGGAAAACTCTCCCAGATGTAATACAGCTATCTTTTAATGCGACATGGAGGATCTTGGCCTCATTCAGCAAATTAAGGTGCCCATGCCTCTCTCTGGACCTAATTTTTCATTATACAAATAATGTAGATCCTAACACAATATCAGTGGATCCAACCTTCTTGTTAGATCACTATCTAGTCCAGGTCACCATCCCGATCTTACTTCATAGTCATCTTAGCCCCCCAATTCAAACTGCTCACCAGGAACATGCCCTCTGTTACAAGCAAAAATATCAAAAATATACTCTGTATATCAGTACATATAATTACCTTAGATTCACCTGAACTCCTAATCCAGTAATGGAATGATGAATTCATTTCAGCAATTGATACCCTAGAATCTCTTAAGCCCAACCCCATCAGCCCTCCAGAAAATCCCCATGGTTCTTTGAGGGTTTTCTTTTCCTCAAACATCAACTGGAATAAGCATGGCAGAAACACAAAACAGACAACTTGTGTACATGCAAAGAACACTGAAAATAATATAATATAAAGAAGCTATTCAACAGGTCAAAAAAGATAATATTTCAAAACAACTAGAATTATTCATGAACCATCCAGGCAAGATTTATGAATTCATGAGAGAACTCTCCAACACAGTATCTGGAACACTCGCCTTGTCTACAAGACACCACACAGCAGAAGACTTTGCTGAATTCTTCTTGGATAAAATTCAAACCATACACTCCTCTTTTGAAGCGTCACTCTCCACCACATCTAACTTAAATACTATACCTTAACCTTTGGAAAGATCACCTCATCTCCTGTTAATCAGTAGTTCATGATCTGATTTCAGAGTTATCTCTCCCCAAAAGATAGAAAAAATCCTCCAATCTACAAGCCCTTTAGACTCAATTCCCTTCAGATTCATCTGCCACCTGAAAAAAGACCTTGACTCATGGCTGTCCTCCACAATAAATACAACCTTATCTCAAGGCTCCCTATGAAATGCACTAAAAAAGGTAGTCATCAAATCCATCCTCAAGAAACCAGCTGTGATCCAAAAATAATTGATCATTAACTCCCAGTCTCCAGCTTCCCCTTTCTATCCAAACTAGTAGAAAAAGTGGTCTATTTCCAACTCCATGACTACCTTGAGGAGAACAATATCCTGCATCCTCACCAATCTGACTTCAGGAAAGTTCATTGAACTGAATCAGTCCTGGTGGTCATATTCAGTAGTATTTACTCAATGCAGACTGAGGAGTACGCTCTATGGTAGTTCTATTACATTTTCCTGCTGCTTAAGACACAGTTGATCACCAATTTTTGATCCACCTTTTAAGAAACATTGGAATTGAAGACATTGCCCTTAAATGGTTTGAGTCTTTTCTTTCCAGCAGATTACAAACTATCTCTTGGGGCAACAAACCATCCTAAAGACCTCTCTTACAGAGTTCCACAGGGCTTTGTACTCTCTCCTATCCTCATCAATGTATACATGTAACTAATCTACTACCGTATCCAGTCTTCCTACATTGAATGCAACCTGTTTGCAGATGACATTCAACTCTGCATCAAAACTGAATCTAATCAAGCCTCTTCCATTGCTAATCTGAATAATTGTGTAACTGCAGTAACCCATTGGCTCAGCAACCACACAAACTAAACCCCTTCTTCATCTGAACTCCTCTGGCTTAGCCACCGAGGTCATTCCCTGCTTTCTCTACCTTCGCTGTCAGGAACCCTGCTTTTTGCCAAAGAGAGTACGAAGCCCCTCTCGGGACTGCCCCTCGTGGGCATGGTCAGCTGCCATAGTGTCCTAGGGTCCACCCAAACCTCACTAATTATAACAGATACTTCTTTCAAAATTGCAGTGTTTGCAGATGATGTATTAATTTTTCTCACACACCCTTCAAATTCTTTGCCAAAAGTTCTGGACCATCAGGTGTGTTTTAGGCAATTTTTAGATCATAAAATTAATTGGAATAAATCTGAGGCTTTAGAAGTCTATGGGGACTTGAAGAAGGGATGGTAGTCTTTTTTCCCACTCAGAAGGGTTTGTACGGAAATGAGATACCTAGGAATCAAGATTCCCATGGATTTTGATCACATGTATCAAATTAATGTAGGTCCCCTGCTTCAGAACATGAAGACAAATTTACACCAATAGTCTCTACTTTCTATATCCCTGAGGGGTAGGATTCAATTAATAAAGATGGTGGAGATACTAATGGCTATACTTATTACAGATGCTACCCATTTGGTTATGTAGAATGGATTTGCAGGAGATTAATAAAGTTTTCAGACAATTTATACGGAATGGGAAAAAGGCTAGGCTCTCATTGACAGACTTATGTAAAGTCATTATCAGGGAGGTCTGAATCGTCTGGATCTTCAGAAATACAACCTCGCCTCCTCCTTTCTAAGCTGAAAATCAAACACTTCATTTACGCAGATGATGTCCAAATTCTCATCCCGATTAAGAAATCCCTACAAAATTCTTTAATCTTCTGGGAGAAATGCTTTCATGAAATCAGCACCCTCCTCACTAAACTCAATTTAGTAATCAACAAAGACAAGACTGAATACCTCATCATCTCCCAGGAAGACAACCCCTTGTCTAGAGAAACAGCCTCACCCATAACTGGTCAACCACAAATAGTCTTCAACTTTCTCTCCAACCTCACATCAACTATACTGAACAACCTCAAAAACTCAGCCTTCATAAGAGACCTAGGAGTGCTCCTCGACAATCAGTTCAACCTGAAAAGATTCGTAAACAACACGACAAAAGATTGCTTCTTTAAATTACAAGTTCTGAAAAAGCTAAAACCGCTTCTGCACTCTCAAGATTTCCACCTGGTTCTACAATCTATCATCCTTACCAAAATTGATTATTGTAACTCTCTGCTGCTTGGTCTACCAGCTACCACCATTAAGCCTCTACAGATGTTACAGAACTCTGCGGCCAGGATCTTGACCAACTCTAACAAGAGAGACCACATCACACCTATCCTCTACAACCTCCATTGGCTACCGATCAAATACAGAATTCTATACAGAGTCCTGACCATCATGCATAAATCCTTCTACAACTCAGCCCCAATGGATCTCACATTTCAGCTACGCACCAACAAATCCACGAGACTGATCAGAAAAGCTTACCAAGGCACCCTTTTCGTCCCACAAGCCAAAACCTCGTTAAGTAATAGGGCACTATCCACTGCAGGTCCTACCCATTGGAACACACTCCTACCAGAACTCAGACAAGACCCCTGCCAGATTTCTTTCAAGAAAAAACTGAAAACATGGCTATTCAGCCTTGCGTTTCCCTGATGGCCACACAAAGTACTACCCGCGACAACTTTGATTAGCTCTATATGCTATTAACTCACCCTTATATCCTCCCCTAGCCTACACTTTTTTCTACTCGCCCCTCTACCCTTTCTTCCATTCCCCCTTTCCAGTATTCCTTCTCAATCGAGAATATCATCCACCTGATTTCATTTTAACATTGATGACTCTTTTACTCACATTTTGTATTAGAATTTGTTACCATAGGTTTATAATTGTTTAAATATTTAATTATTCCTCGTTTTTTATGTAATGCTCACAAGCACCCTTAATTGTTCTATGTTCTTTGTTCCATGTAATGCTCTTAGGCAAGTTGAATTGTTTATCTGTAAACCGGTTTGATTTGCATCCAATGCAAGAAGATCGGTATAGAAAAGACCAAAAATAAATAAATAAATGTTAAGACACGTAAGACATTGGCTCTTGGGAACCTCTCTCCTGTTCTTCATTTACAAAGATGGTTTGAGAACTGGTCCCTGCCTACTTTATTACAATTGGAGACCACAGCAATCCCCTTTGACTTCAATCACTATTTTATCATTGCTTCTTGCAGGAGAGCATGGTCTCACATTTGTAAATTGGTAGGTATGCCTGGGACACTTTCTCCATTTTTGGCTATCTGTGGAAACCCCCAGTTGTGACCCAGAGTGGAGAATAAGGTTTTCATAGATTGGTAGCAGAAAAGTTTAACACATATTCACCATATGTTCTCTCCTAGCTCTAATACTCTCATAGCTTTCAAGAATTACAAATGAAGTTTCAATTACCATATTCTGAATTTTTTACATATCTTCAAATGAGGCCCTACACTCTGTTGCGCTGGAGGTGGATCCTAGGCCTGGCGCAGGACTGGTACGGCCCTCTGAGGGTTCCAGAAGGTGCCTGCTGCCAGGATGTGGAGCACACAAGAACGAGGATAGCTGGAGCTTTACCAATAACAGTCCGGGGGCTCCTTGGGTTGAGCCCTTGGATTCCCGGACCGTCTGGGCTTAGGTGGGCCTCTGAAGGTCTCCTGGAGAGGTAGCGGAAAGGTGTGCCCACCACGAGTAAGGGTGAGTGGCTAGTGGAGTACAGATGAGCTAGACCTGAACAGAGGGTACCGGAGACCAATGGAACGAGACAGGAACTGGAGGTCCTCCGGTCAGGATAGTCTAGCTTGGAGAAGGCCGCGGGTGACATCCGAACAGGCAGGCCTGGTGGTCACAGAAGTAGCAAAGAGAGTGTCCTTATAAAGTGCAAGAGTCAAAGCCGGGGTATCCGTCCGAGGGTGGTCAGCCAAAGCAAGGGTCAGTTCCAGGTATCAGTCTGAGCGTAGTCAGTAGCAAGCAGAGGTCAGTTCCAGGTATCTGTCTGAGCATGGTCAGTAGCAAGCAGAGGTCAGTTCCAGGTAGCGGTCCAATCATGGTCAGAAACAAGCAGAGGTCAGTTCCAGGCAGCAGTCCAACGTGGTCAGAGGCCAGCAGAGGTCAGTTCCAGATAGCGGTCCAAACGTTCTCAGAGACAAGCGGAGGTCAGATCTGTGAATCAGTCCGAGCATGGTCAAAGGTTAGCCGAGGTCAGTACCGTGAGATAAGTCCGAGAAGGTACAACCAGGAAAGCGTAACAGGAACAGGAAGAGATGCTGGAACACAGGAAGGACCACGGGAACGCAGGAACACTGGAGACACAGGGAACACAGGAACGCAGGAGCACTGGAAGACACAGGAACACAGGAACAGGAACGTAGGAACACTGGAGACACAGGAACACAGGAACGCAGGAACAGGAACGTAGGAACACTGGAACGAACAAGGAACAAGGAGCGTAGGAACACAGAACGGCAACTAACTTCTCATACGAGATGACCCGTTTACCAAGGCGAGGAACTGAGCGGAGGGCCTTGCCTTTTAAGTGGTGCTCAAGTGACGTAATCAGGAGGCGTCAGGCCCGAGGTTCCCGCCCTGGGCCCTTTTAAGGTGGGAGCGCAGGCCGAGCACACGCCTAGGGGTGGGGCCGAGGATGCAGAGGTCATGGAGCCCCGACGGGAGCTCCGCTGTGAGGAAGGAAGTGAGCGGGGAAGGCGCAGCGGATGCCGAGAGCTGGCAGCAGTAGCGAAAGAGGAGTGCCCGGAGCTCGTGGAGGGAACTGCGAGATGAGCAGGCCTGGTCACGGTGCCAGTGCGGCTGGGACGCGCAACATATTACATCTGCTGGTTTTACTAACCCCCAATTAGTTCCCTGGGTAAAGTTAGAAGAGCTCTTCCTGGGGAGGTGAGTAGATAACCCCAAGTGTGCTACATTTTCAAAAGCTATTAAGAACTTTGAAGCAAAGAATGATTTCTCTGAAATTCTCAAACGTTAGTCAGGGGTCTCAGATTTCAAATTAACACCCACAGATATGGGGCATTATTTTAAACATATTATTAACATTACTGAAAATATTGATTTTAGATAATTACAATTCATTTATTTATTTTAACATTTTTATATACCGGTATCCGTTTACACATCGTACCGGTTTACATGTAACAAAAAAGGACAAGCCAAAAAGAGGCATATCTTTTACATGGAACAGAGAACAGTTAATAATATAAGTTAATAAAATCACAGGTGAACATTAAAAGAAACTTTGGTTAAGGAATTAAACAAGGAAGATCATAAATAAACAATGAACAATTAACATGAGATCTAAGAGCAGGGCATTTAAGCGGGGAGGATGGTAATAAATATTTGACAGTACACATTGGCTAGACGAGAGTGTTTACACAGCGAGGATTTATTTGCAAATCAGAGCAGTAGGAAATGGGTGCACAGGGACAGAGGTTGACTTGACAGGCATTTAAATACTGGGGAAAAACTGGGGTAGGATAGAAGAGTAATGAGTGCACCACTGAGGCCAGACAGGGAGGGTTACTTAACTGGGGGCTGGGGGAGAGCAGTTGAAAGACTAATGAGAGCTTTGTGGCATTGAGGTCTTAATTAGTTGAAGGCCTGTAGAAATAGCCATGTTTTTAAGGTTTTCTAAAACTTTGGTGTGAAGGTTTAAACTCTGGTGCGTAAATCGTGCGGCATAGAGTTCCAGAGGGAAGGGCCAGCGAGGGTAAGGGCTCTTTTAGAAGTAGAGGAAAGTCTGATGAGTTTCAGGGAGGGTGTGTGTAATGTTCCTTGGAGGATAGTTCGAATTGGTCTAGCTGAGACATGAGGTCGGAGAGGGGGATTGAGCCAGTGTGTATTATCATTTATAATAGCTTTGTGGATGAGGGGGGAGGACTTTGTATTGTATTCGTGAGGTGATAGGGAGCCAATGTAGGTCTTTCAGAGTAGGTGTAATGTGGTCTCTCTTTTTGGTATTCATGAGGATACGGGCTGCAGCATTCTGCAGAAGTTGAAGGGGTTTGATGATCGTGTTGGGGAGACCAAGGAACAAAGCATTGCAGTAGTCCAATTTAGAGAATATAAGAGCCTGGAGTACAGTACGGAAGTCAGAACCATGTAATAGGGGTCTGAGTTTTTTTTACAGTGTGCAGTTTAAAGTAGCAATCCTTGAGTATAGAGTTTATGAATTGTTTAAACGAGAGATGACTATCAATAATGGTTACGAGGTTATGAGTGTGAAGTGAGAAGATAATGGGGGGGGGGGGGGTGGAGGGAGGGATGGTGGGGGAGGAATGGGGGGGGGGTGGAGATGACAATGAGCTCAGTTTTTTGGAGGTTTAGAGCGAGGTGCATGTCAGTAAGGAGTTGGTTAACGGATGACAGACAGGAATCCCAGGTTTGGAGGGCTTTCTGGAGAGATTGAGTTACGGGGATGAGAATTTGAACGTCATCCGCGTAGATGAAGTGGTCAAATCCCAGACTGGTGAGGAGGTTAGCTAGGGGGAGCATGTATATGTTGAACAGTGTAGAAGAGAGTGATGAGCCTTGAGGAACACCACAGTCTAGTTTGATAGGGTCGGTTTCATGATTGCCAAGGGATACTGAATAGTGTCTATTTTGCAGGTATGATTGCAGCCATGCGAGAGCGGTTCCAGTAATCCCGATATTGATAAGGAGGTTGGTTAAGATGTTATGATTGTCAGTGTCAAAGGCTGCAGAAATGTCTAACATAGCAAGGAGATAAGATTTGCCACTGTCAGTCCCTTTGAGAAGGGTGTCGGTAAGTGAAAGGAGCAGGGTTTCCGTGCTTAAGTGTTTTGGAAAACCGAATTGTGAGGGGGAGAGAATTTTATGGTGATCAAGATAATCTGTGAGGTGCGCGTTTACTAGCCTTTCTAGTACTTTGGAAATAAAGGGCAGATTTGAGATAGGTCTGAAGTTGGAAAAGACGGAGGAGTCAAGGTTGGGTTTTTTAAGGATAGGTTTAACAATTGCTTGTTTCAGAGTATTGGGAACGATGCCTTGTTCAAGAGAACAATTGAGGATATCGGAGAGGGGTTTGGCTATTATTTTTGGGATGGCAAGGAGTAGTTTGGGAGGTATAGTTTCGGCAGGGTGTGATGAGGGCTTCATATTTTTAGGATGTTTTCTATTTCAAGAGAAGACGATGCAAGGTAGGAGGGCAGGTTAGCGGGGAGGAAATTAGTATTTTTGGAGTTGGTGCCGAAATTAGCTGTGAGGGAGGTAATCTTAGTTTGAAAGAAGCAAGCAAGGTCATTGCATTGGGATTTGTTATTGGGACTTAGTGTGAGGGGAGTAGGGGGTTTAGTGAGATTAGAGACAATAGTGAATAGAGCTTTGGCATTATACTGGAGATTGTGAATTTTACAAGCATAGTAGTCTCGTTTGGTTTGATGTATGGTGAGCCTGTATTTATGCATGAGTTGGTAGTAGAGGGATTTTGAGGCAGGTGTAGAGTGTTTACGCCAACTCCTTTCGGCATTTCTGAGGAGGTTCTTCTGAGACTTAAGGTCTGGGGTATACCACGGTTTCTTGCTGGAGCGGGAAGGGTTAAGAACATAAGAACATAAGAAAATGCCATACTGGGTCAGACCAAGGGTCCATCAAGCCCAGCATCCTGTTTCCAACAGTGGCCAATCCAGGCCATAAGAACCTGGCAAGTACCCAAAAACTAAGTCTATTCCATGTAACCATTGCTAATGGCAGTGGCTATTCTCTAAGGGGGTTGATAGTTTTTGAGGTCATGGGACAATTTTGGTTGGCTATGTTGAGGGTAGAATTGAATCAAGAGGAGATGGCGTTTTCTGCTGTTGAGAGGTCAAGTTCGTTGGGGAGGTTTGAACAGGCAGCTGTAAGTACATCTATTGGGCAGGTTTTGCGGTATTGAAGGTGTGAAGGTTGGGTGCAGGAGAGAAAACCGGTTGTTTTAGGGAGAGGGTAGCTTTTATGAGGAAATGATCTGACCAGGGTACCGGGAGACAAGATTTTATTTTATTTTATTTATTTAAAAAATTTTCTATACCGTCATTAAGTTAAATATCATCACAACGGTTTACAGATGGGGAATCAAGGGTGTGTACGCCAGCGTTGGTGAGGATGAGGTCGAGGGTATGGCCAGCTTTGTGTGTGGGGGAATGTATAATTTGAGAGAAACCCATAGCATCGAGTGAGGTTAAGAAGGCTTCGCAGGAGGGGGATAGAGGGTGAGAGTCTACGTGGAGGTAAAAATCGCCAAGGAGGATGGTAGGGAGCTCGGAGGATAGTGAGTCAGCAAAAAATTCAATTAGCGGTGAGGGGTCGTTTTCTAAGAGACCAGGGGGAGTATAA
Organism: Rhinatrema bivittatum; assembly: GCF_901001135.1. Classification (NCBI taxonomy): domain Eukaryota; kingdom Metazoa; phylum Chordata; class Amphibia; order Gymnophiona; family Rhinatrematidae; genus Rhinatrema; species Rhinatrema bivittatum. The sequence goes on along the minus strand of NC_042624.1, from coordinate 25,545,568 downwards.
ATAAGGCAGATTTGGATAGATTTAGATTTGAAGAAGCCAACTTCATATTTAGGTGAGATGTTGACCTTTTGAGAGATAAGATGTAAATCTTTATTTGCAGCGAGGAGAATGCCCCCTCCTCTTTTCTTTTTTCGAGGTATGGAGAAAAAGTCATAGGATTCCGTGGGGAGTTGGTTGAGGAGGGAGGTATCGGATAGTGTCAGCCAGGTCTCTGTTACAGCACAGACGTCTGGTTTGGAGTCATTGAGGATGTCATTGAGAATGTGTGTTTTTTTCTGCAGAGATTGGGCATTGAATAGGAGGAGAGAAATTAGGGATAGGCCGAGAAATTGAGAAAGGGGGGACACCATGATGGGGATTAGCCTTCTAAATTGGTGGGCAGAGGGACTGGGGGGGTATGAAATGTGAGAAAAGGCAGTTATTTCGGATGGGAATATAGCGGGGGGGAGGAGTGAATGACATGGGGTGAGACTAGCAAGTAATGGAGGGGATAAAGGGAGGGGATGGATCGGGCTTTACAGGGAGTGGAAAGGGAGTGGAGAGGAAAACAAGTGAGAGTGAGGGAGAGGGATGGAGTCGAGGGATATGGATTAGAGAGTAGGGAGGTGAAAGGCAAGGCAAGAGTTGGGAGTTGGGAGAATGGAGCAGGTGGCACAAGGAGGTGCACAGAGGGGCGCACTAAGAAGAGACGTCGCTTGGAAGGAGGAGTCTTGAAGGGCAGGCAGATCGCGTTGAGTTAGGCCATGTGGAAGGGTCAGCTCTCCCGGACCCTGACGGGTCTCGTGCCGATGAGCATGGGGAGGCGGTGGGCGGAGCGGGCAACAATCACGGAAAGAACTTGCCTGCGTTGGGCCCCGCAATTTAAAGGTGTCTGGCCCTGCAGAGATGACGTTGCTTGGAGAGAGGAGTCAGGACGGGCAGCAGATCATGCAGATGTAGGGCGCATGGAAGGGTCGGCTCTCCTGGACCCCGACGGGAGTGGAACAGTTTCCCGTAGGTTGGAGTGAAGGTATAGAGAAACTTGAATTTTCGAATTCCTTCAGCTGGAGTCCTTGGTGATGCCCTTCGGGGCTGCACGAAGGGGCGCACAAAGAGGCCGGCCCCTTTGGTGCACTCCTTCGGTGTGCGGCGCCGGCAGGAGCTGGGCTTTGAAGCCCTGTCGGGACAGCCAGATTGGCTGTCTGAAGAGGTCCCCAGATTGGCTTGCTCGGCAGGAGGGCGGAGCGGTGCAGGAAGACGGAGGAGGCTTCGGACGGTCAGCGGAGGCAGCCTCGTGGTCGGCCGGGTGGACCCTCTGGGGTGAGTGTTTTTTTGTTAGGCCTTACCCCGGCCTAACAATTCCTTTGGCAGCTCTATTACTCGCCAAGCAGGGCATACCAGGCCAAATTATGTGAAATGCCAATATGTGCTAACTGTGGAGATTCTTCAAGTGATTTTCTGGATGGGTTTTGGACCTGCCCGGGCATTGCCTCCTTTTGGACGGCAATACCAAATCAATGTTCCTTGCTTTTGGGGGTAAATATGTCAAATAATCCCAGAATTTGGCTATTTGGGCTGTATGAGGCCGAGGCACTTATTAAACATAGGAGTCAACAGCTATCTATAGAAAAAGGCAGGGCTAATAGCCAAGAAAACTATTTTGGCAGTTTGGATAGGAAAGGAAATTCCATGTCTACCACATCGGGATAATAGAATGCTCCGTTTGATAACATTTGAATATATCTGGGCTAAATTCCTTCCTCCTCTTAAGCAGGAGGCTGTATTCAAGACCTGGCAACTAGGGATGTGAATAGTTTTTTGACGATTTAAAAAAATCGTCAGATATTTTTTAAGTCGTCAAAAATTGTTAGAGTTGCGATACAATAGAAATTCCCCCGATTTATCGTGAAAAATTGTAAATCAGGGGAGGGGGGAGGGCGGGAAAACCGGCACACCAAAACAACCCCTAAACCCACCCCGACCCTTTAAAATGAATCCCCCATCCTCCAGAACCCCCCCAAAATGTTTTAAATTATCTGTTGGTCCAGTGGGGGGGGTCCCGGCGCGATCTCCCGCTCTTGGGCCATCAGCGCCATTTTGGCTGCCACTAAAAAAATGGCGCCAATGGCCCGATAAAAAACCCCCACCCAACCCTTTAAATTGACCCCCTTAGCATCCCCCACCCTCCCGACCCCCCCCCCCCCAAAACCTTTTAAAATTACCTGGTGGTCCAGTGGGGGCACGGGGAGCAATCTCCCGCTGTCGGGCCATCGGCTGCCACTAATAAAAATGGCACCAATGGCCCTTTGCCCATACCATGTGACAGGGTATCCATGCCTTTGGCCGGCCCCTGTCACATGGTAGGAGCACTGGATCGCCGGCGCCATCTTTAAAGATGGCGCCGGCCATGTTGGCTGGGTCCCATCATACCATGTCTATCTAAATGTTTTTTATTTTATTCTTTATAACAGTTTCCATGATTTTCCCGGCATTGAAATCACTCATCAGTCTATAGTTTCCAGAATCACCCCTGGATCTCTTTTTAAATATAGGGGGTTACATTGTCCATCATCCAATCTTCTGGTACATCGCAGCTTGAGAAATTGGGTATATAACAACTGAAAGGCATGCGATTGTCAATGGTATGAATGTTTATCTGTATGAATCAGTTTGAGACTAAATTGTAAATTGTAATTAATTTTAATAGTTGAGATTGAAGTTATTGTCTATTATATCTTCTAAATGATGTTTTTACTAGTTAGATAAGTATTAAGTATTGTAAACCGATATGATGGTTATAGCCAAATACCAGTATAAAAAGTTTTTAAATAAATAAATAATGATAGGCTACAAAGTAATTGAAATAGGTCTAAAATTTCATTTTTTAGTTCTTTGAGAACCCTAGGGTGTATACCATCCGGTCCAGGTGATTTACTACTCTTCAGTTTGTAAATCAGGCCTACCACATCTTCTAGGTTCACTTGATTTGGTTCAGTAGATCTGAATCATTACCCATGAAAACCTTCTCCAGAATGGGTATCTCTCCAACATCCTCTTCAGTAAACACCAATGCAATGAAAGTGTTTAATCTTTCCTTGTTGGCCTTATCTTCTCTAAGTGCCCCTTTAACCCCTTGATCATCACAAGGTCACAAGGTCCAACAGACTACCTTGCAGGCTTTCTGCTTCAGATATATCTTTGTCTTGTCTCTCCCTCCTTAGTCTGACTTCCCGGCTCCTGACCCCACCTTGAACTCCGACCTTCCCTGACTGCTGCCCGATTCTGACCTTCTGTTTTGGATCAGACTGTGCCTTGTCTGCTGCCTACTCTGATCTCTGGCCTGGTACCCATATCTGCTGTCTACTGCCTGCCTTGACCTCTACCTGGACTCAGACTCTTGCTTCTGGATAGCCCTAGGGACCCAACTAAGACCTATCGGCTGCCAGACCCCAAGAGCTCAACCTGCAGGCAAGGCAGCTGGTATAGTTGAAGCTCCAGGCAGTCCCGCCCAAGGGCTTCTCTGCCAGCTGTTGATGTGAGCCGAGTGGGCTTGCTCACTAGGCACCATCAATCACATTATAGCACTGTCTACTACATTAAAACATTACAGGCACATTGTGAAATAATACAAAATCCTGAAAAAAACATGACTCAATTACTGCCCAGAAATAGCAATAGCTTTCTTTATTCTACAAAGTCTATAACACATTATTAGCCAGGTAGACTAAAGAAAGCTATTGCTAGCCCCTTCAAGGGGCTCTCCTCAAACAAATGTTAATGGAGCCAATGAGGAAGAGTGTGATACTTGATATAGTGCTCACTAATGGGAATAATGTCCAGACAAGTGCCCACCTGATCACCAGTAATCATCAGATGGTATGGTTTGATATCGCAAATAAGATACAGAAGAGTCACATGAAGATTCAAGTTTTGAAGTTCATGTTGCAACCGTTGTGGCCCGACTGCTTCACTCCGCCTACCTTTCTTTTTCTGCGACTCCTCCTGCTCCCTGTGGACGTCTGGCTGCCGTGGCATCTGCCTGCCATCCTCTCCGGCGTCCCCGGAGTGGCTTGGGCGCTGCCTCCCGCCATGCTCCTCAGATACCTTAGGGTGCGCGCACCACGTGGCCCTCATTCTTATTTCCTCCATGGCGCAAACCTCAGGGGCGTCCCCCTGTGATGATGTCACGCTGCCTGGATATTTAAGCCTGTTGTTTATTGCTAGCCTTTGAGTTAGCAAGGGAATTCCTACGGAGGGGATTCACTCTCCATACCCAGCTACTCTGCCTCCATCTTCTATTTGGACTCTGCTGCTAATGAGGTACCTGCTCCTCGGGGGCCTGTCTGCTTCTTTCAGGTCGCTATCAAGAACCATTACTCGCTCGAGGGCCCAAGGAAAGGGATCTAGTCAACATAGTGAATAATACATTGAAATAGTCAGGTCAGTGTGCTGCGGTGATCAAAATAGAAATTAGGAAGGGAATGACAAATAAAAGAATGGATATCATAAAGCCTCTGTATCTCTCCATGGTGAGACCACATTTTGAATAATGTGTGCAATTCTGGTCACCGCATCTCAAAAAAGATATAGTTGTACTAGAGAATGTGCAGAGAAGGGCGATAAAAATGATAAGGGGAATGGAAAGGCTCCCCTATGAGGAAAGACTAAAGAGGTTAGGACTTTTCAGTAAAGAGAAGAGTTGGCCGAGGAGAGATATGATAGAAGTCTACAAAATCATGAAAGGACTTGAACAAGTTAATGTAAATTGGTTATTTACTTTCTCAGATAATAGAAGGTCCAGGGGACACTCATGAAGTTAGCAAGTAGCTCATTTAAAACAAATAGAAGAAAATTCTTTTTCACTTAGTGCATAGTTAAGTTCTGGAATTTATTGCCAGAGCATGAGGTTATAGCAGTTAGTGTAAATGGGTTTAAAAAAGGTTTGGATAAGTTCCTAGAGGAAAAATCCATAAACTATTAATTAATAAGGCTTGTGATTAATAAGGCTTGTGATTTATTTAATGTTTGGGTACTTGCCAGGTTCTTATGGCTTGGATTGGCCACTGTTGGAAATAGGATGCTGGGCTTGATGGATCCTTGGTCTGACCCAATATGGCAATTTCTTATGTTCTTATGTACAACTCACTATATATATATATAAAAAAAAAAAGATATTCTGATTCTAGTGTCATCTCAATAACAGCATCACAAACTCTCTCTGCTACCTGGGGCATTGTAAAATAATACATAACCTGTAAAAAAACCAAACCCAAAATTCCCACGCTGAACATGTCTATCAAACCTGCCATACCACAGCAGACTAACTCCAAGAACCGAAACAGCAATAGCCCTGCCCATGAAAAGGTACAGTTCACATTCCATGCAATATAATATTGAGAAAATACAACTAATGAGGCTGATACAAATCCCTACAGGCTAGTAAAGTCCCTCATCTCTGTCACATACACAAAGAACACAGACATTCATCAAATATAGAATAAAAGACCACAAATTACAAACGTGTAAACAAACCGCAATGGAAACCCCAAGACTTCTGCATGCAGTGCAAAACTGGAGAACTAGAAACAAATATATTTCCTCCTACACTAAGTAAGTTCAAAGAGAGAAGAAATGCAAATTCTCAAACTGACATATTAGGACCCTTGTACCCGGTCACTCCCCTCCATGCATCCATCACTTCTCCCAACTACTCAATCATCCCTTCACATCCTCATATCCCTTTCCAACATTCCCAACTGCCCTCACCCCCACACCCGCTTCCTTTTGCTCCCTCTCTCCCCTGTTCAACTCTCCCTGCCCTTTCCAGCACATATCTGACCACTTTTTTCCCACCCCTTCCTGTCTAGCATCCCCCGACCTCCTCTCTCCCCAACCCAGCTGCCCCCCATACCTCCATCTCTTCCTCCACTTCCATCTTTCCTCCCTGCCCAGCAGCCCCATCCCCTTCCACCTCTCCGTATACAGCAACCCCAAACTCCTTTTCCTTACCCCTTCCTCCCTAACTTCCCACACCTTCCCACCTAGCACACTTCCCCCTTCTCTTAACTCCCAGCCAGCTAAAAAGCCTCCAGTCCAATCCAGAGTCTCCCTCCATCTTTACCAGCAGCAGATGAGGGCAAGAAGCATGGAGGAGAGGAAGATGATGAGGAGGCAGCAGCACAGTCCCGACACATCTGTTGAAAACCACTGGTGTAGAGAATCAGAAAGAGCACAAAAGTGTATAAACCCCCAAGACTAAGAGTAGGGGGAATTATAAACAGCACAGAGATGAAAAACCAGAAAGAGGAAAGGTAGGAAAAGAAACTTATTTTCTTGGCTGCCATGCAAACTAAGCAGAAGATTTGAACATATTATCCATGATGATGCTAAGATCCTTTCCCTGGGTGGTGACTCCTAATTTATTCATTTATTTCCAAGCATTTGAGATTCCACTTTTTGCAAAAAAAAAAAAAAAAAAAGCCTCATTATATAGCTGTAATTTGGGTTGCTTTTACCTAAGTACATCACTTTTCACTTGTCAACATTAAATTTCATCTTCCATTTGGATGCCCAGTCTCCCAGTCTTGCAAGGTCCTTTTGCAATTTCTCACAATCCTCTTGTGATTTAATGATTTTGTGTCATCTGTGAATTTAATCACCTCACTTGTTGTTTTCATTTCCAGGTCAGTTATAAATATGTTAAAAGGCAGTGGTCCTAATACAGATCCCTGGGGCAGTCTTTTATTCAGCTTCCTCCTTTGAGAAAGTTGAACATTTATTCCTCCATTCTGTTTTCTATCTTTTAACCAATTTGCAATTCATGTGGGAGTTTACGGCTCCAAGGTCCCTCACTTAAATCCCTTGAGTCTGCTTAAATAAAAAAGCTGAAAGCTTGCTGCAGTAAGAGTTTGCTTCTTTACAAGGAGGACAAGGTATGTAAAACAGTTCATCAATAAGCTTATTTATCATGAAAAAGACAACGATGGAACAAATTAAAGTTTCAGCCTATAAGGGCTATGTGACAGCTAGCTTAATCACAAAAGGCTCTTTTCTAAGAAGATCTGCAGACTGGATTAAACTAGTATATATTTTTGCTGTTATAGCATGGGTTAGCCCTTATTTCATCATTTCTTGTTTTTCAGTCTTAAGCAGTTTCCGGCAGCTTCTATCTCCTAGCAGTTACTAGTACAGTGAAATGTTTCCATACATATCTACGCAGTTCTAGGTTTTGCATAAATAAAGTGAAGGCCCAAAACGTATCTAATTCCCAACATCTACAATAGGACATTAATTTCTATCTCATGATTTTTAATTTTCTCAAGGGTCTTTCATGAGGTATTAGTCAAACACTTTCTGAAAATCCAGATACACTTATCAACTGGCTCGCATTTATCCACATTTATTCATACTTTCAAAATAAAATGTAGCAGATTGGTAAGGCAAAACTTCCCTTGGCTAAATCCATCTTGGCTTTGTCCCACTTAACTATGACTATATGTTCAGTAATTTTGTTTTTAATAATAGTTTATACGATTTTGCATTGCACTGACATCAAGCTTACTGGTCTGTACTTTCCTGAATCACCCCCAGAACCCTTTTTATAAACTGGGGTTACATTGGCCACCCTACAATCTTCAGGTACCATAGCTGATTTTAAAGTAGTTTAAAAATTACTAATAGTAGATTTACAATTTTATTTTTCAGTTTTTTCAGCACTATAAGATGTATATGATCAGGTTCAGGTGATTTGCTACTCTGTAGTTTGTCAATTTGCCTTGTTACATCCAGGTTCACTGAGATTTGTTTCAGTTCCTCTGAATTGTCACCTTTAAATATAGCTCTGGTATCTAAATCTGCAATAGATCTTGGTCAAATGTTTCCCACATGCATAAGCATCTCTCAAAGCTATAAATATATATGTAGGACCACCACCAAGTCGGCTAATATCAATCAACAAATAGTCCTCTTTTTTTGTTTCCAGAACCTTCGTCCTGTAGCTTACTAAGATAGCCGGCTTCTTCCCAACAATGTCTGAAATTTGATTTATGTACGCATGGGGTCCACCACCTTCATACCAGGCAGCAAGTTACCAAACCATCCTCTCCTCTGCTACCCAGCTATCAACATTCCTACTGATTGAATCACCAACTACAATGTTTGTCCTAACTCTTCCATCCTGGGGATGTACCTTGGAGACAAATCTTCAATGAGAGAAGATACAATATCACCTTGAGGGCAAATCCTAGCTACAGGATTGCTTCTTTTGCGTCTGTTGGTCTCAGACGGCTTCAACCTCTGTGCCTCACCTTTCTTTCTGCTCTCCCCACTAGCCTTGGGAAGATGGCTACCGCTGCATCTACATGCCGCTCTCTCCGGCGTCCCTGGAACAGCAATGGCAAGGCTATCCGCCATGTTTCTCCTGAGGGCCTCCTAGGGTGCGTGCACATGCCACCCACATCTTTATCCACGTCATGGTGGGAACCACGGGGGCATCCCCCTCAAGTGACATCATGCCATCTGGGTATTTAGCCTGCCCTTCATTTGCTATCAAATTGAGTTAGCAAGGATTGGAATGCCTCCTGTCTATGCTACTCTGCTGCTTCCGTGCTGCCGCTGGAAGCTCTCTCTGCCCTTCAGGGTGTTTCATCTAACCTGGGTACCCGCTCCTCAGGGGCCCTTTGCTTTCTTTCAGGTGCCTATTTGGGATACCATGTACTCGCTCCTTGAGGGCCTGCTCTCCCTGTCCTGGTGCCTGTAATCCAACTACTTCTGCCTGCTGGGATCTACCGCTATACAGCTACCAATTTAGTGAGTAATCTCACCTAAATCTAGTTGATATCCCTGTGCCTAATGATTAAAATAACCCCCTCCTCCAAGCCTTGATGTGCTCCCTCCCTCCCACCAGACTCCAGATAGTTGAAATCTACCGCATCAATTATGAACCTCCTCCAAATCATGATTCCTCACTGCTGAGCCGTGATACCCTTCTCCTCTCCTCATCCATTTGATTATACTTTAGACCTTTTTTGAAAAAAACAAAACAAACATATCTTGTTGCAAGGAAGATTATTCTGCAAACCTGGATACATGAACAATGTCCTTGTTTAATATACAAGGAGCTGCAATTGGATTCCTTGATGAACAAGGAATATATGATAGTCAAACCTTTGGATCAAACACATATAGAGAAATTCAACATATCCTTACTTTCTCAAAGAGTAAGAGATGGCTTTCTTAATCACTTAGATAACAACAATATCCTTTACCCATCACAGCACGGCTTCCGTAAGCACTATAGCACTGAAACACTCCTACTTGCACTAACAGATAATAGAGGTTTCGACAGTGGAAAACATTATATTCTGGTATTACTAGACTTATCAGCAGCATTTGATACAGTTAACCACAAAATGCTAATTAAAAGGCTCGAAGAAATAGGACTACAAGACAAAACAATCACATGGTTCAAATCATATCTAAATAATAGAACATTTCAAGTTCAAATTAAAAACACTCTATCCGAAAAAATTACCCTAAAAATAGGAGTCCCACAAGGGTCAGCACTCTTAGCTACGCTTTTTAATATATATCTATTGCCACTATGCCATCTCCTCGCCAGACTAGGAATCATTCACTATGTCTATGCTGATGACATCCAATTAATCTTACCAATAGATTGCACTATTGAAAAAACAATGGGTTTAGCCGTTATGTACCTGGACATAGTAAAGCAACTATTAAACCAAATGGAACTGATAATAAACATCAATAAAACTGAATTCATACACTTAGAAAGGAAAAGCATGAATATTACACAAACCCCAGTAATTCTCAATAGCAACCTAAAAATCGATTTAGCCAAAAAAGTGCGCAATCTCGGAGTAATAACTGACAATGAACTGAACCTCAAACAACACCTATCACTAAAGGTGAAGGAAGGGTATGCAAAACTCATGGTACTCAGAAAGCTAAAACCATTACTCTCGCTGCCAAACTTTCGTACAGTGCTTCAATCGCTGATATTTGCAAGCACTGACTACTGTAATTCTTTACTACTCGGCCTACCCTATACTACTGTAAGACCCCTGCAAATTTTACAAAACGCCGCAGCTAGAATTCTCACTGGAAAAATAAAAGGGATCACATCACAGATACTCTCGCCACGCTACATTGGCTACCCATTGAACAAAGAATACAGTTCAAAGCACTCTGCACAATACACAAACTTATCCATGACGAAAAAGCAGAATGGCTGAACACAGCACTTCGAGTCCACGTTCCACACAGAAATTTAAGATCAGCATACAGAGCACTTTTAACCATTCCATCTGTGAAAACAGCAAGACTTACCCAAGTCAGGGAACGTGCACTGTCTCTGGCCGGACCCATTTTATGGAACTCCATGCCCCTTGAACTTAGACTTCAGAGTAACCATAAATTTTTCAAAACACAACTCAAAACCTGGCTTTTCAAACTAGCCTTCAACAAAGAGAGTGATGCAAGCAGGTAAACAAGAATAAGCGGACATGTAGCACCAAGCTCACAAATTCCAGTTACTACTGGAAATTAGCTCACCACTAATTTTAACTGTAGTCAAACCACAGGATACATCGCTATAAAACATACAATCCCCCAATTGATTTTCTTCATATGCATAATCCTTATAGTAAATTATATTAGTCTATATTGTTTGTTACCGAATAGTACTGGCACCACCTATATAAATTATGATCCATATTCACTTTGATATTGGTGAACTATTGTAAACCGTTATGATGGTAAATAGCTGGCTTGTTTCGGCGGTTACTACCCCAAACCTAATAAGCCTGATACTTCACTTTCAATGCATATCCTGCTTCAACGGCAGGGGAGAAGAAAAACTGATACTTCACGCATATCCAGCATAGCTCCCTGCTTCAACAGCAGGGGAGAAGAAAAACTGATACTACACGCATATCCAGCATAGCTCTCTGCTTCAACGGCAGGGGAGAAGAAAAACTGATACTTCACGCATATCCAGCATAGCTCTCTGCTTCAACGGCAGGGGAGAAGAAAAACTGATACTTCACGCATATCCAGCATAGCTCCCTGCTTCAACAGCAGGGGAGAAGAAAAACTGATACTACACGCATATCCAGCATAGCTCTCTGCTTCAACGGCAGGGGAGAAGAAAAACTGATACTTCACGCATATCCAGCATAGCTCTCTGCTTCAATGGCAGGGGAGAAGAAAAACTGATACTACACGCATATCCAGCATAGCTCTCTGCTTCAACGGCAGGGGAGAAGAAAAACAACCTATAAGGGCTGAATAACACAGTCTGGGTAAAACAAATAAGCATGGGTGTAGCTTGCTTATTGCGGCGGTTACTTCCCCTACTACCCATAACTAATCAAGCTTGATATTTCACTTGGTTGCAGCTCCATCACTGCTCTCTACATTAATGGTGGGGGTGGAAGGGAAATAGAACCAAAGAGCTAAGAGAAACAGATAAGTATGAGAAAAAAATGTGAAGCTTGCTGGGCAGACTGGATGGGCCGTTTGGTCTTCTTCTGCCGTCATTTCTATGTTTCTATAACTTAATGACGGTATATAAAAACTCAAATAAAATAAATAAATCATTGACTAGCATAGAATTTACAAAGTGTAATGTGAATTATTGACATATTTGAACTCGGAGAAGATGTTAATATGTTTCTTTACCAAGTTTGTTGAAACCTGTGGAGTGTAGAAGATCACTTTAGATTGAGATAAGTAACTTAAATTTAGAGTGACCTAGACTCCAAAAGGTTTTCAACAAGCTTGGTAAAGAAACCTTTTATTAACATCTTCTCTGAGTTCAAATATCTCAGTAAGGGAGGGTGAATTAAAGTTAACAATGAAAATTAAAAATGTAACATGAGTGTTTAAGCAAGAAGAAAAAAATGTACTATCTGAAACTATATAAACATATTCTTTAGTGCAAATGTACAAGTAATAAAAAGATTCATTTAAACTGACAGCGTGATTAGTTCAAATGCAAGGAACTTGGTGGTCAGTTGACTAGGAACACGCAATTACTGTAGTCACACAAACTCCAAGAATAAAAAGTTCCTTTCATTGGTGAACTAATGTAATTGATAGGACGTTTTACTCATCTGTCACAAGGCTATGCAAACCAGTTATACATCGCAGCATCCTAATCCTGATCACATATAATAGGATGGTGGTGAAAAGTGATCAAACATACTACAAAGGGAAAATTGATAATTCAGCAAACAGAGAGCTCCATTCAAAGTAACCTAATGTCTCATCTATCAAGAAGCTTTGTGAAAATCCAAATATTAATCACACCCATCCAAATAATATGGACTCCAAATAATTCCCCTGCAGATGATCTGCTTGTTCTGAAGCTTTCTGACTGTGCTTTTTCTAACTTAAATCTATGGTTAGAAATATGTGGAAAGGACTCCTGACTTTGGTGTTGACGTAGAAAGGGTTTTTTCCTCCCCACAGATACAAAATGTAGAAAAAGCCTTAAGTAAATCGAGCCCTTTATGCCAAATAAGCATAGGGCCAGATGGCCTGTAAAAGGTTTCCCCGTTTTGTGCCTATGGGAAAAATGGTTTGTACATCAGGCCCTTAGCTTGTCAGGAAGCTGCTAAATGTCACGTCTGGGGCTTATTCAGGCCTGCTGCACGCTCCTCCTGACCTAAATAACTGCTGCAAACTATTCCGCAAGCGCAAGTGCTGAGGGCCTTTCCATTTCATTTCTTCAGACTTGATTTCCTGCCTTCCGGTCAACACAACAAGGCTGGTTAGAGAGAATATACCAAAAATATGCAAGTCTCATCCTTCAATTTGCTCCTTAAAGGTAAATTCCCCAGGGCATTTGCATGTCTTCTGCTGGCACAGTTGTTTCTCTGGAATTCTTCCCCATCCGTCCAGAAGTTGTAGGATTGGAAAGTTTTAGGTGCAGGATGTGCTGCTTTGCATAATTTTAAACCACCGAAATGGCTTTGAAAATTAGCCTGTAATAGTAAAAAGGTGCTTTACTCGCAAAAGTGGATTTTTTTGGAAATCGTTGCCCCGCTAGGCGTGCAGTGACTCTGTGTGAATGTATTGGGGAGGCAGAACTGGGGCAGGGTTTGGAGATAAGAGCATTAGGGGTGTGCATTCGTTTTGAACTTAAATGTAAAACGCTACTGTTTTGTTTTTTTTTTAACTTAAAAAAGTGATGAGGCGAAAACGATCGGATTTCCAACTTATTCAACATAGCTATGTTGAATACGTTGGAAATCGCGATTGTTGATCCAAAATAAAAATTTAAACCCCTCACCTTCCTTAATCCCCCCCCAAAGACTTACCAAAACTCCCTGGTGGTCCAGCGAGGAGTCAGGACGCCATTTCTGCCATTTCTGAACTCCTTTGCGAGGAGCACGTGACATCGGCGCCACGTCGTAGTAACGCGGCGTCATGTGATTCCCCGTGCGATCGCTCCGGGACCCTCCGTTCGACCCAAAAGGAACTTTTGGCCAGCTTGGGGGTGTCAGGAGGCCCCCCCAAGCTGGCCAAAAGTTCCTTTTGGGTCAAATGAGGGTCCCAGAGCGAACCTGCGGGGAATCACGTGACGCCGCGTCAGTCCGACGTGACGCCGACGTCACGTGCTCCTTGCAAAGGAGGTCAGACATGGCGTCCTGATCCCGCTGGACCACCAGGGAGTTTTGGTAAGTCTTGGGGGGGGGGGGGGATTAAGGAGGGTGAGGGGTTTAAATTTTTATTTGCACGTATGGACATAGACTCAACTTATGGAATTCTCCATATGTCCATATTGACCGCAAATGGGACCCCCTTTCGACTTATGGACTTATGAACATAAACTTTTGCTCTGCACATCCCTAAAGAGCATACTTTGGAAAATCCAAACAGTTTGCATGAATATTCATTCCGGAATATTACGTGCACAAAATATTACGAGCTGTCAATGTGTGCGGGCCATTTTCCTTAGATAAGTTGCAAAGAGAAAGCATACATGCACGTTCACTTTGAAAACGAGTACAAAGTCCTTGGGTCTTCACAGCTATTTGGCCAGTCTGAACATTACGGCAGTCCCTCGATGCCCTTGCAGCCTTTGTGCTTCAGAGTAATGATCCTAAGTTTCCCCCGCCCCTCCCATGGATACCCTAGAAGAAACAACATTCCCCCTACGGCTTAATTTAATTTATTTTTTGATCATGATCGGTTAATGTGTACTTTTGTAAGAAATAGTATGTTGTTCCAAGGTTACATTGTTATGGTTTTACTTTATTTTATTCTTTATACATCGTTTTGTTTTAATGTTTTATTGTATCGCCCATCTGAGTTCTTTGTAAACCGGCATGATGTGCTGCACGAATGTCGGTAAATAAAAGTTAATAAATAAATAAAATAAATAAATAAAATAAATAATGATTCCCGTTTGGCTGAAATATAGACAGACTGCTTTCCCCATTGGTAACTGTAAAAAAAATAAACTTTTTTCATAACTGGAAAAGGCATCTTTATTTTCCATCTCGCCCAACCAAGCCCGAGAGTATCTCTGAGCCAGAGAAATTATAAAATGCAATATTAACTTTTACAAGGCTTTACTATTTCCCAGCTGCACTTTGTCCCTGTAAAGTGGCCGAGTCGAGTCTGTTCTGTGCTGGTTAATATTGTGCATGGGTTTCTCGTTATTATTTACTCCATTGTGACTCTCTTTCGGAAAGATTAGTGCACAGGTAAAGTTTAAGACTTTTGGGGGATCTAATGAATTTCATGAAGCAGGGGACTTCCATCCTAGAGATCTTCTGCTAACTCTTGCCTTTCATGAACATTACAAGTGCACTGTGAATGGAGAAAGGATAGTATCCACAAAGCTCTGGCTCTTTAGTGGTGATACCTAACTTTTACACTTTTCCCATCTGCTCTTTCATTTTGGGTAGTAAAAGAAAAGATGCTCAGCGGGCTTTTGAAATAATGTATTTCATAGTTGAATGTTCTCACGCTCCCCTTGTAGGATACCCAAATCCTTAAATCCCTGGATCCTCCTCAATATGCGTCATGAAGCCCAATTTTGTTGCTGGATTATACTAAACAGATCTCCTCCAGCTGCTGGTACCACAATGACTTACAAGAAAAATTTACAAGCCTCTCCCCCAGTGGTCCAATGAGATTTCCTGAGGAACTGGCCCTCAGCTCGTATTTGCCCTCCAGGGCTTTGCTCACTGGCTTCAGTACTAGTGCTTTCATTCTTAGGAAGTGATATTGTAGGCTCAGTGATGATCAAACAAATCTACTTCAGAATCAATTCTGAAAGTCACTGATCTGTTTCCCAAGTCCTAGGTCACATGCCATACTGGCTTGTCGTCAGAAACAAGGAATCTGCTGGATTGCACCACAGGAACTCCTGGTCATGCCTTGCATACTCATGCATAATACGTAACAGCTCTGCATTAGTAACATTGCTGACCCTGGTCTGGACATTCATCTGCACAGGGGCGGCTCGAGGCACTCTGTTGCCAGAGGCAAGGGATGAGATAGCAGCCCCCCTTCTCCCCCGCCCCCTCAAGACTCGGCACCCTTTCAGTTATTTCAAATGCAGGGGTCAGAGTTCCCAGAGGAGTGGCAAATTGGCAGATAGTGTCCTTGATAATATTTCTAGGAAGCTGGTAACCCTGCCACACTCCCAGGACCACTAAACCCTGCCTCTCACCTTTTCCCCAGCCTTCTCCACTGCAGGGGTGGGAGATGGGTGAATGGTGGAGGTCTATGTGTAGCAAACTCTCTCCGAGCCACTGCAAGGGCACTTGGCACCACAGATGAAATTTACAGCCTTGTTTCCGCACCTTCCCCCCTCCCCCAGCCCTTACCACAGACAATTAAAAATTCCGCATTTAAAACAACAAATTTTACAAGAAAAAGGACATTGAATATGGTCTTCTAAGATAAAAAAAATCACAACCCTGCAATAAAAACACTTAAAGTGCGTTTGGTATTAGGTCTCTTGTAATGCAGATGTGGGCTTTGCCCACAGAAATCCCAGAGTAATTGTAATGAATTACAATTACATTACAGCAAACATCCCATACTAAAAAGAGAACTAACTGCCAGCACTCAAACAGTAAAAATTGTAAATATGAAAAAGCAATGATGCAAATATTACACCAGGCCCTAAATAGTAATACACCTCCAATTAGGAAAATAAAACAAGCCAGGCTGCTATAGATCCCCACTCAGAAGCTACATGGCAGTAGATTACCTCTTCTCGGTCCCACATGCAGAACACAAGCAGAGCCACCGAGGGTAGAGAGGAGCAGCTGCAATGCCGGAGTTGTGCATGCCCTCACCCCAGCAATGTTGACTACCTTATGATAAGAGGTTAATTTTGCATTGAATAAAGACAAGTGGTACACTTTTTTTCTTTTCTCCATTTAGTTTCCAGTGCTCACAATTTTTGTTTTTGGGTCAGTAAAGACTATGAAAACCAGGGAGCAATTTTGATTCTGGTTGGATTATGCTTGTGTCGTGGTGCAATTTTATCTAAGATGTTTACTAGGGCAGTGTTCCAGTTATTGATCAATTTTTTGGGGTCATCGGGGATGTTATTATTGATGAGCAGTATGAAATTTTCTACAAATGATTCTGGATCGATGTGTTTTTATTATGGGGGCTGAGGTAGTGCAATCTGAATTATGTGATTGATTGAGTTTAACAGTTGCATATATGATATGATGATCTGACCATAGAATTGGTTTAGAAGTGAGTGTGTTTGCATTGTAAGAGACCAACATTGCTAAAACACAATATTTCACCAAACGTATCAAAGAATCCAACAACAATCCAAAAATTCTATTTAACATTGTAAAATCAATCACCAAAGACAACAGTAAAAACAATAGATACCCCAATATAGATCCCTCGACTGAATTATGGTGGGGGCCCACCAGCCAGTCGGGTTTTCAGGATATCCACAATGAATATGCATAAGAGAAAATTTTCATGCACTGCCTCCATAATATGCACATTTTCTCTCATGCATATTCATTGTGGATATCCTGAAAACCCGACTGGCTGGTAGGCCTCCAGGACAGGGTTGGGGACCACTAATGTAATGCAATCGGCAAATTTTTTTGACTCAAAAATACAAACAATAGCCTCCACATTTCCATCTTCAATTCCTACTATCACAAATATCCAACCAACCCCGCTATGGGATACCTTTGACACAGTAGCAAGTACAGAAATCCTTCAAATTAGTTCTAAATTGAAACCATCATTTCATCCCTGTTCACCATGTCCATTCTCCTTGTTTAAAGCCATCAAAGAACATATCTCTCTTCCCATAGCTAAAATTGTCAACTCATCACTCATTACAGGCTATCTTCCTGAAACTCTTAAAATTGCTGCAGCTACCCCAATCCCAAAGGAGGTCAACTACAACCCAGATTTCTCTGATTTCTGTCCGATTTCCTCACTACCTTTCTTTGCCAAAGTAATAGAATCAGCAGTACTAAACCTACTCACCTCTTTTCTCGAACATTCCATCCTTGATCAATATCAATTCAAATTTAGGCCCAACTATAGCACCGAAATGTTACTACTCTCCAGCACAGACGTCATTCACCGTGGTTTCAATTCCGGAACATCATATATCTCTGTCTTTCTAGATTTATCTGCAGCCTTTGAGATAAAATTTATTAGAGGCATCTGTTCAATGGAAAAGTACCAGAGAGAGCTCCATGAGGCATTGCTAGGTCTTGAAACTGTCTCTGAAACGGTCTCACTTTTAGATAATGAAAAGACAAATGTATTTCTTTGTAGTTTTAGATATCACATGAAGAGCTGTAAAAAATACATGTCTTCAAGGTTAGTTAGGATTCCCAGGCCATTTAGGGATGCTAATGTTAGCAAATGTCTTCACCTTGCAATCTTAAATCAAAGAATTTGTAATAACATCCTGGGCAAAAATGTATTTAAGAGAAGTCAATTGGATACCTGATTAAGTCGGACTTTGCAACTTTAAGATCCAACTTCCTTATGCGCATAAGAATAAAAGCTTTTAATTCTGAGAAACATACAGTCTCTGTTGTTGTGTCCTTGTTATAACTTTTTATATTACAGATGGTGCATTGTTCCGGGAATCGAAGAAGGGAGGAGAGGATGCCAGCTGACCTGAAGCAGGACAGCACAGCCCGAGAGCCCTTCTCTCGATTCAAATGGAATACAGGACACAGGATTCCTGAAGGTATTTTATCCTTTTTCTCCTTGTTCTTTTGTGCTGTGCCATTTGCATTGCACTAACATTGAGACCTTCAAGGCAGATGTGCTTACTTATTATTTTTGCACTATTATATGGAGACTAATGTGTTTCTCTGAATTACAAGTAAGATTAAGGCCTGATACAGCCTGCGGATGAATTCAGGGAGCAGGGCTCCAGAAAAGGAACTTAGGAAGTTGGACTCCCAGGAAAATACTGTGCCCAGTGGATTACAGGAAGGTGAATTCCCTGGGAATACAGCCTAGTTAAATAGGCTGGGGCAGTCTAGACTGGGATACAGGAAGATGAATTCCCTGGTAATATAGCCTAGTTAAATAGGCTGGGATAAGTATGGGAAGTGCACCCCTGCTTATGATATAAAAAAGAAAAAAAAAATACAAGAGAAAAATATATAAATAACAATAATGAGAAGGGAAGCCCTGATGCCATTTCTGCTTGGGAGATCTTGAATGCATAGAGTGTCTGTGATACGAAAGGGGCTGTCTGTTGTCAAGCATGGGAGATCTACCCAGCAAGGAGCATCATGCTACTAAGGGGGTATTTTCAGCTGAAGGTACTTTCGAAAAACTGTAACAATTAGGGATGTGAATCGTTTTAGGACGATTAAAATTATCATCCGATAATTTTAATATCGTCTTAAACCGTTATGGAACACAATACAATAGAGATTCTAACGATTTATCGTTATAAATCGTTAGAATCGTGAGCCGGCACACTAAAACCCCCTAAAACCCACCCCCGACCCTTTAAATTAAATCCCCCACCCTCCCGAACCCCCCCCAAATGAGTTAAATAACCTGCGGGTCCAGCGGCGGTCTGGAACGGCAGCGGTCCGGAACGGGCTCCTGCTCCTGAATCTTGTTGTCTTCAGCCGGCGCCATTTTCCAAAATGGCGCCGAAAAATGGCGGCGGCCATAGACGAACACGATTGGACGGCAGGAGGTCCTTCCGGACCCCCGCTGGACTTTTGGCAAGTCTTGTGGGGGTCAGGAGGCCCCCCACAAGCTGGCCAAAAGTTCCTGGAGGTCCAGCGGGGGTCAGGGAGCGATTTCCCGCCACGAATCGTTTTCGTACGGAAAATGGCGCCGGCAGGAGATCGACTGCAGGAGGTCGTTCAGCGAGGCGCCGGAACCCTCGCTGAACGACCTCCTGCAGTCGATCTCCTGCCGGCGCCATTTTCCGTACGGAAACGATTCGCGGCGGGAAATCGCTCCCTGACCCCCGCTGGACCTCCAGGAACTTTTGGCCAGCTTGTGGGGGGCCTCCTGACCCCCACGAGACTTGCCAAAAGTCCAGCGGGGGTCCGGAAGGACCTCCTGCCGTCCAATCGTGTTCGTCTATGGCCGCCGCCATTTTTCGGCGCCATTTTGGAAAATGGCGCCGGCTGAAGACAACAAGATTCAGGCGCAGGAGCCCGTTCCGGACCGCTGCCGTTCCGGACCGCCGCTGGACCCGCAGGTTATTTAACTCATTTGGGGGGGGGTTCGGGAGGGTGGGGGATTTAATTTAAAGGGTCGGGGGTGGGTTTTAGGGGGTTTTAATGTGCCGGTTTTGCGATTTTTAGATTTTTCACGATTTTTCACGATATTTTACCCCCCCAAACGGCAACAATACGATTCCCTCCCCCTCCCAGCCGAAATCGATCGTTAAGACGATCGAGGACACGATTCACATCCCTAGTAACAATTGAGTTTTGGGTTTTTTTTCCTGTTAAATGATTCCTGTACAATCTCTGCAGCATTAGTTATAGCTCCTGCATACAGGGAAACGGTGTCTATTATGATGCAGGGTATCTTAGATGACTGCTTAGCTATCAATTAGGAAAGTGTTGTGCCAATAAACAAACTAGTGGTTGAAGAATAAGGTGAAATATTTTTCATCTATTAGAAATTCTAGAGCTGCTTCTGCAGAATGAAAGCATTTTTACTATTTGCCTTTATTTTGGATATTATCTCTCGGCATTCCTGCTCTGCACTATAGAATTGTGAAACATGTTTGTGCAAAATGTGCTCATCTGAAGCTATTTTCATATAACAATTAGATTTAGAAAGGCAATTAGTATTTAATTGGTTATCAGAAAAGGATATATTGCTTTTCCTTGTTCCGGAATTAAAAAGAGTTCCTAGGGGAATTAATTATTGATTGTTTCCTAGTTATTAAACATATTCAGAAGGTGACAAAAAAAAAAAAGCACTATGCCCGGTGACCAGGCTTTTGATAGCATGTCTGGCTGGTCTATTGATGAACATTTTAATGTTCCAGCACAATTACTGAACCAAATAGACCCTACAGATTTAAGGGAACTTATAGCATTAAGACAAAATTCTGGTTTGATTTCAGAGTTCATTAACCATCTTTTCCAGAGAAGGGTGGCAAATGTCAGGAACTGTTTGGAGAACATGGTGGCTCCTCTATTGGGGATATTGACAATTTGATTGCTGAAGAAGCAATTACTAGTGTTAAAGTTTAAAACTTGAAAGGACAAGGCAGTTAAGGGGTTAGCAGCAGAGAGAAAGGAGGAAGATTGGGGAAAGCAGGAACGTGTTGCTCAGATGAAGACACAAGTGGAGGAGAAAACTCCATTCACTGAATTAATCTTTCAGTTTAAAAACAGACTGGTGAGGAATTAAAAGATATTTAAAAACATATATATTAATAATAATAATAACCTTGATTTAGCAAAAATGTTTAATTTACAGTGAATTGAAATGTGTATCTTGTCAGAACAGGGAATAAATACAGAATTGAATGAGCTCTTCCTTTTTGGAAAGAGTTTTGTTTATTTGAACAGGGGGTAACTACTGTAAGTTTTTTTTTTGAAGGCGCGAGTAAGTGTAACTGATGGAGTGAGTTATGGCATGGTAATGTCATTTATTTATTTATTTTTAACTTTTATATACCGATGCTCTTGTATAGGATACATATCGCACCGGTTTGCAAGAAACTGAACTGTTGCCAGATGGCGGATACAATGAAACATAGGTACAATATATATCATATATATATATTCAATGCTAAAGTATTTGTCAATTAAAAATGTCATATCCTAGTGTTACCAGATGTATCACACTCCTGTTTTTCTAAAGTGTTTGTAATTAGAATTAATCACACACTGGCCAGTATTAAAAAGCACTTTGCTTTTTCCATATATGTTCATTGTAAAGCCTTTTGTGGCTGAATTACTGTTTACTGTAAACCAAGGTGATGTGCATTACGTACCGTGGTATATAAAAAAAACCCGATAAATAAATAAATAAATAAATATTAAATTTAAGGATTCAGAATTAACCATGACTTATAGCATTTATAGTTTCATGCATTCTATTTCAACTGAATAGCAGTAAAAAGAGTGAAGATCAGTGTTTGTAAAATAGCCCTTTATTGAAATTTGCCCAACTCTGGCCGAGTATCGCCCTTTGGTTGAGAGCTGCCTCAGGGGCAACTAGGAACAAATATATACAATGTTAAAAAATAAACAAACACACATGAATAAATAAAAAATTAATAGACAACATACATGGGTGTTCAAACGTTAAAAATGATGCAAATCATAAAATGTGTGTAGACAACAAAATGGAATACAGAAACAATATGGAAAGAGGAGAAAAAAGGTGTAGTCTGTGTTCAGATGTGATTGATTACAACCAGTAATGGTGAAAACAGATGGGAACGCACTGGAGAAGATTGTCTTGGTGTTGGTGTAGATCGAGATAAAATTATTGTGATTGAAAGGTGATAAAATACCAAGGAGTACGGTGCTTTTAATTTAACACGGAAAATAAAAAAATGAAAAGATAAAAAAATAAAAATTGCTTAATAGGGCCTCATTTTCTAAAGTATCGCAGGCTTGCGATACTTTAGAAGATGAGGGGTGGGGGGCGGGCCTGAGCACTTACCTTTTCGCTGTGCGCACCGTCGTCGCAGAGTCGGCCCCAGTGACACCCCAACTCCTCCTCTTCCGGGGCCGACTCCGCCCCCATTTTGGTATCGCACACGAAAAGGGACATTTCGCGTGCGAAACGTCCCTTACCGCATGTGATACGTTTGGAAAATAAGGCCCATTATGTATGGACAGGACTTATGCATGCCTGCAGGGCTGAAGCCACAATATTAGTGTGACCACTTTTGTGTACAAACTTTATTACCTATTAAAAAATAAATCAAACAAATATTAAGATAAAAAGCAAAATACCTCTTAGAACAAAAGAAACAGATTTTGGCTCTTAAAACAGAATAAATTTTATTTAAAAAAGAAAAAAACTGGATGTCTTTGATAACGAGTGACAGGATATCATTGTAAATGAAGACTATGTTGAAATGTACCAATTTTACCTGTTAGACGGTACATGTAGTCAAGACATGTAGCATCAAATGTGAAGAACACTACTTTCAAATTTGTCCTCAAAGCATTGGTAGGTTATGTGAGACTAAAAAATGAAAAAGAAAAGTTATTCCAAACTATGAAGCTACATGTCAATAAAATGTTATTGAAAGGTGGCTGGCTACTAACGCTGTATTGTCAATATAAATACCTGACTCAATACATTCTATACACATACATTGGGATTATTCTATTTATTTTAAAAACAATGTGAAGTGCTGAATTTTACATGCCACTTAAGTGTATCGACAGTGTGAGATCTACCGCATTCCTGCGGTATAGAAATAAAAAATGAGGGGTGCCCTAAGGTAACTAACACTACACGGAGAGCTACACGCCAAACTTAAAAACAGTATCTGTTCCCATTGACTTATAACGAATGTTTAAATGAATTATTAAACCTACGGAACAACACCAAACAAAGGTTATGAGTCCATTAAAAGAAAAACGCACTGCCGATGCCTAGTGAAGACTAGACATCGATGTTACAGTACTGATTATTATTAATACAAGCCGCATTTAATCCATTTCGAGTGGTTCAAAATAAATAGATCAATTTGCTTGAAACGGAGCACTAAGCTCTACCTACCATTAGATGGATGTCACACAGTGTAATTCTGTTGCATACCCGCGGTGCATGTAATTGCCAGTTTAGCCACAAATCAATTGTGAAAGACGTCAGGCGATATATAGGGAATTTTTGCGCCAAAAATCAATCAATAAATTTATTTATTTAGAAACTTTTATATACCGGTTTTTGTGGGGACATCATACCGGTTCACATAATAACTGAAAGATTGGAAATAAATAAATAAATAAAAACGCTGATGACTGTGGAGTTTTTAAAAAGGCCAATATGCAAAAATTAACTAAAAAAGGAAAAACAAATAAACTTGTATATGGTAAGTTAAGTTGACGCACATCTGAACCTGAAAAACCATATTACCTCTGTCATAAAAGGAGGTTTTTATAAACTCATGGTTATAAAAAAGCTCAAGCCTCTACTCCACACACACAATCTCAAAACTGTCGTCCAAGCCACTTTATCTTCTAAGCTTGATTACTGCAATTCCCTTTACCTTGGCCTCCCTCTCTCCACCATCAGACCTCTACAGATATTATAAAATGCTACAGCAAGGATAATTAGCAATGCCCGCAAATCAGATCACATAACCCCTATCCTCAAGGACCTACATTGGCTCCCCATCTCATACCGTATACTTTTTAAAATCCTTACCATCATACACAAAGCCATTCACAAATATAATTCCTCATGGCTAAGTGAACCATTGAAACTTACACAATCCTCCCACCCCACCAGAATGAACCGTAAATGCACATTACAATACAAGTCCCCCACTTAAAAAAGCCCGACTTACAGCCATAAGAGATCGTGCCTTGTCGATTGCTGGCCCCACTCACTGGAATACTCTACCTCTCAATCTCCGCCTGGAGCCATGCCCTTTCAAATTCCGAAAAATGCTGAAAACATGGCTCTTCCACCAGGCTTTCCCGGATTAATTCCTCGCTGACTTCTGCCCCTTCCCCATGACCTTCGATGTCATCCTCATTGTTCCAAAGTAACCTACTGAATCATCCAACTATTGTAATACTGTTGCACTTTTGTAAATTATCTTTTCCATTTTAGTTTATCGCTCTTTATTGGTTTCTTTCTGTTAAGTTTGCTTCTTCCTTGCTTCCTATTTATCGGTTGTCCTGTTTCCCCCTCCCCTGTTTATTGTATTTTCCATCTTTTTGTTAAAATGTAAAACCGATATGATGTGTATTTTAATGTCAGTATAGAAAAGCTGATAAATAAATAAATAAAGTGAATGTCGGGAAAAAAATTTAAAAACAGATATATTGAAATAAAAACTGGCGGGAGTCTATTTCAAAGTGTATGCCACTGTGTGGTTACTAAATGACATATTGTGGGTACCGAAAAAAGATAAAAATGGCTAATCTGTAAGCGGTAAAAAAATAAATACAAATAAATATAAATATAAAATCAAAAAAGAAAATGGAGAACGTAGAATCAGGGTAAAAACTGACAAAAGTCATAATTAAAAAGTGTGTGTCTCTTAATGGTTACTGATGGCAGAGGTGGATATAGGGTGCCAATTAAAAATTATAAAATCAAAATACAAAAAATATATGTTAAAACAAAGGCTATTCTGTATGCAAAATCAATAAATACAAATAAATATAAAATAAAAAATTATATATACAATCAATAAATACAAATTTATTTATTTATTTTTCTATACCGACATTCGATTTGACATATCACATTGGTTTACATTTAACAAGATGTCTAAGGCGAGCCTTTTATGAATATAAAATCAAACAAAATAAAAGGATGGAGAACATAGAATCAGGAGGTGAGTATAAGGTGCCAATTAAAAATTATAAAACCAAAATACAAAAATTGTTTTCTTAAAACGAAGGCTATTCTGAATCTAAAATCTGAAAACAAAAATTGAAACAGTATAGGGATACTGTTAGTGGAGATAAAAATAGTAACAGATGGTAGTAAAAACAGAAAACGTGGAAAAATTGAAAATACTAAAAAAAACTATGAAAAATATTATGAAAAATACTATGCAAAATACTAAAAATCTATGAAAAATGAAACAAAAGAAGTAGGTTCAAGTGAATTGGACATGATTAATGGCTCCCTGGTATATATGTAAAAAAATAATTTTAATAAAAAAGAGAAAAAAAGAGAAAAAACACTATACCTAACACCAAGACGTTCATAAATATACTCCTAAATCAATCTCATAGTTAAGTCCGGAAAGAACACAGTACTGAAACCCTCCTCATCTCTCTCTCTCCTAGATCAGATATACACCGGCATTGACAAAGCACAGTCATTCCTCCTAGCTTTTCTCGATATCTCGGCGGCTTTCGACACCGTAAATCATACTACCCTTCTAAACCGACTATCGGACATAGGAATTGCAGGATCCACCCTCAGATGGTTCGACTCATTCCTTAACAATAGAGGCTACAAAGTCAAAATCAATAACAAGGAATCCCCTCGCACCAATGCCCCATTTGGAGTCCCTCAGGGCTCCTCCTTATCGCCCACCCTATTCAATATTTACCTACTCCCTCTCTGTCATTTACTCTCAAACCTAAAACTGAAGTTCTACAGTTATGCAGACGACATCCAAATTTTAATCCCCATAGCTAATTCACTGGATTCAGCACTCAAACTATGGGACTCTCACTTACAAACAATCAACCACCACCTCTCAAGCCTCAATCTGGTGCTTAACACTACCAAGACAGAGCTCCTGCTCATCACTCCAGAAGGCAGTCCCTTCCATTATCAGCAGCACGCTAACACACAAATTTCCCACGTCAGAGACCTTGGAGTCATAATAGATTGTCACCTGAGCCTAAAGCAATTCATAAACCACACTACAAAGGAATGCTTCTATAAGTTACACGTTCTCAAAAAACTCAAGCCGCTTCTTTTCCATCATGACTTCAGATCTGTCCTCCAAGCCATTCTGTTTTCCAAGGTCGATTACTGCAACTCCATCCTGCAAGGTCTTCCTGCTACTACAATAAAACCCCTCCAGTTGCTCCAAAATGCGGCGGCAAGAATCCTGACAAATACTAATCGGAGAGAGCACATCACTCCCGTATTACAAGACCTTTACTGGCTCCCAGTAAACTATAGGATTCTCCATAAAACGCTTACAATTATTCATAAAAGCATTCACCATCAGACCCCTCTTGACTTGCTTCACCCTCTCAAATTTCACTCTGCGGCCAGACCCTTAAGGGAAGCCTACAAGGGATCCCTACATGTCCCTCCAATCAAAGTGGTGCACCACGCTAACATCAGAGACCGTGCATTCTCAACAACAGGTCCCTCTGTCTGGAACGCTATGCCCCCGGACCTCAGGCAGGAAACATGTCTACTAACATTTAAAAAGAAACTTAAGACATGGCTTTTTGGCCGAGCCTTCCCTATTCCTAGCCCTACAACTTAACTCAGAATTATTCTCATCGACTCTGTAAATGAACTAATTCTAAAGCATACAAATATGTCGCAACGAGGCTAGATCCTCCGCCCCCCCCCCCCACATCTTCATTTGTATATAGTAATTTATCTTTATTCTCCCCTCTTTATTTCTTTTCCCCAGTTCACGTGCCCTGTGTTACAATGTAACTTTATGCTTCCTCAACTTCCTCAAAGTTGTCTCTTGTTGTTTCTGTTAATTGCTTAGTTCGATGTAAACCGAGTTGATTTGATCTGTATCAAGAAATTCGGTATATAAAAGCCTTAAATAAATAAATAAATAAATAAGTAAGTCCAGATGGTGACATGGTATTAAACTCAAATATGAATTCTGTTCCCATCTAAGAAGTATATTATTGAAATCTCCTCCTCTCCAGTTGACATATGTTTTTTTAATGACACAAAACTTAAAATCTGCAAATTTGTGGCCCATCTCAAAACTGACAGTAGTTAAATGCTGGGAGTGGGCGCAGGAAAGAAGATTCAAATATGGCCCAGGGGACATAACTTGGCAGATCAGGCAGCTAAGCATGCGGCTCTGACCAGCTATACTGGATGCCACTTAACAACATGAAAACTTTAATCTCGAAAGATTATTGGAAATTATGGACTAAAGGAGGGGCCACAGGAAAAATTCAGGGACAGAATACATTGTGTTTTGGCCTGAATGGCGATTTTGTATTGCCCATACATCAGGCATCTCATGCAGCTCCCTCAACATTATTTGTTATGAGGTTTTTTTTTAGCATTGATGGGGAATGATTTTAGTGGTCAAGGCTTTGGCCACTACAACTATGCTATGTCCTCAATGCATGCAATACCAAGGTTTGGTTATCACACCTGCACACTTAAAGCCCCCCCTAGGCTCCTTTTTACAAATCCAAATAGATTTTATCAAATTACTTTTAATGTCAAAAATATAAATATGCATTAATGATGGTTTGTTATTTCTCAGGATGGGAGAGGCTTTCCCAGTGGTGAAGGCAGATGTGCAATGTGGTCTAATAGCAAAGATCCTACTACAAAGGGGAGATGAGATTAAAAGAAAATTCTTCTGCTCCTGAATCGACACTCTGGAATGTCTGACATGTGACTAAATGTGTTCATACATTTTTATATTTTATCCCTATTAATGTAATGAAATACTATAGATACTGCTTATTTAGGGGAAAATCTATATGGCAGAATGAGTTGAAACATGCGGTTAGTTTCTGACTGCCCTGCTCTTTGAACAAAGCAGCAGATTTCAACGAAATTGCCTAATTCGTCCTGGTTCGGGAGACCCAAACTCCGAAACGGATTTTTCACGAAATTTGGGAAAAATAAATTTTTCGGGTTAGCGAGGGGGTGAGGGGAACATTTATTAAAAAACAAACAAACCCCAAACCCAACCCTTCAAATTTACTTAATTATAATCCCCCCACCATCTCAATCACCCCCCCCCCCCCCCAAGACTTACTGAAAGCCCTGGTGGTACAGCGGGAGTCCCAGGAGTGATCTTCCACTCTTGAGCCATTGGGCCTGCCAGGTGCACGGATACCCTGTCACATGGTAAGGGCAAAGGGCCATCGGCGCCATTTTGATTAGTGGCAGCCGACGGCCCGGGAGCGGAAGATCGTTCCCGGGATCCCCACTGGACCACCAGGTACCTGTAAAAAGCTTTTGGGGGGGGGGTTGGGAGGGTGGGGGAAGCTAAGGGATTAGTTTTAAAGGGTCGGGGTGGGTTTAGGGGTTATTTTTGTGTGCCATTTTTCCCCGCCCTCCCCCAAAATAAGAGAACCCCCACGAACAATATAGTGGGGTTTTCCTATCGTTTTGGGGGAGCCCTCGATTTCTGACGATTTTGAAAATATCATACGATATTTTTAATCGTCCGAAGCCCGATTCACATCCCTACTCTGGAAGGCCAATAAAGTATTACTGACTTGAGCAGAGAGATATGAAACACGTGGATTTTTAAAGTAGGCAGCAGCTTTAGCTGGTCCTTTACAGGGCCCATTTACTATAACACTAGAAAAAGCCCAATGAAGTGCGGGGCCAAAAGCATTGAGGGAAGCTGCATGCATACGTATCGGGTACTTAGGCAAACCTTCTTACCTGTCTTGAATTGGGGAGCTGGCCTCCTTCAGGCATCTGCCATCTTCTTGGCTCACGTGGTAGCCTTTTTAATCAACAGATTGGTTTGTTCCCATAGATCATGCAATTCTTTTGCCGATAGTTGGGCTGCAGGT